>NW_016913079.1:0-525 GCF_001483705.2 Eufriesea mexicana | reverse complement strand
ATTGAAACTGACTGGAAAACTCAATTTTAATTACATTTTCAACTAATATCGTGGTGAGCTGATATTGTTGCGTAAATAAGGAGGAAATATTCCATTGGCACGCTGTAGCTATTGCAATGCAATCGAAACCGACTGGAAAAATCAATTTTATTGACATTTTCGACTAATATCGTGGTGAATATATTTTGTTGCGTAAATAAGGAGGAAGGATTCGATTGGCATTCTATAGCCATTGCAATGCTATAGAATCTGACAGGAAAATCCAATTTTATTGACATTTTCGAGTAATATCGTGGTGAGCTAGTTTTGTTGCATAAATAAGGTGGAAAGATGCTACTGGCGTTACTGGCGTGCTAAAGGCATTGCTATGCTATAGAATCTCACTGGAAAATTCAATTCTATTGACATTATCGACTAATATCGCAGTGAACCAATTTTGTAGCATAAATAAGGAGGAAAGCATCCATTGGCATGCTATAGCAATTGCAATGCTATAGAGTCTGAATGGAAAATTCAAAGTTATTG
>NW_016913078.1:1681-2337 GCF_001483705.2 Eufriesea mexicana | reverse complement strand
TTCTATTGATTTTCAGCTCTACTCTCCTGTAATATGAACGGCCTGTCTCTGTGGAGGCCAGCAATAGTGGTGGGGCACGTTAGGTAGAGCTTACTTGCGGTTGGTAATGTTACTATTATCTAGGTTAGGAAAGGATAGATGTAACTCGAGCGCCATACACAGCTATTCGGCGAATTCCTGCGCTCCACTGTGCTCTACTATGCGCCGTTTGGCTCTGGGGTGGACAGCGATAGTGGTCTCGGCACGTTAGGTTAAGTTGTGTTGCGTTTGGTTATATTACGTTTGCATTGGTCAGGAATAGATAGTTTTGACTTTTGTGCTATACACTGATATTCGGCGGATTTCTGTGCTCTAATTCTCTCTAATGTGCAATGCTTGGCTTTGGGGGACAGCAATAGCGGTTTAGACAATCTACTTTGTGATTGGTTAAGTATGGTTAGGACACGACTCGTTAAGTTAGGAAAGGGCAGCTTTAACTATTGCGCTATGCACTGATATTCGGTGGAAGTCTGCGTTCTACTGTGTCCTAATATATTTTTCTTGCTCTGGGGCGGCCAGCATTAATGTTCCTCCTACGCTTGGTTGAGTTAGGTTCCGTGAGCCTTGGTTAGGTTAGAATAAGTCTGGTCAAGATGGCTTTGAATACAGTGCTATAC
>NW_016913078.1:0-344 GCF_001483705.2 Eufriesea mexicana | reverse complement strand
GGCTAGGATAGGATAACTTTGACTTTTGCGCTGTGCGCTGCTATTCGGTCGATTTCTCCACTCTACTGTGCTCTATTGCTGTCTGCCCTGCTCTGTGGAGGCCAGAAATATTGGCTGCGGCACGTTAGGTTCAGTTATGTTACGTTTGGCTAATTTGGGTTAGCATTGGTCGGGTATGAATAGTTATGATTTTTCTGCTATACAATGTGACTCTTTGGACTTCTGCGCCGTACTGTGCACTACAACACTATACCTGTGTCTGGCGACGCCCGAAATAGTTGTCCCGGTGGGTTAGGTTGATTTACGTTGCATTCCGCCACGCTAGGTTTTGCTAGGTTTGGCTG
>NW_016913077.1:0-1630 GCF_001483705.2 Eufriesea mexicana | reverse complement strand
CGTATGTATAAATGGATGGATGGATGTATGGATCTTTGGATGGATGTAAGAATGGATGGATGGTCACATGGATGGATCGATGTGCGCATGGATGGCTGTATGTCAGGATGAATGTATGGAAGTACGCTTGGATGTTTGGACTGATTTATCTATGGATGCGTGTATGGGTGCATGAATGGAATTATGTATTGATGTATGTATGGACTCATATATGGATGTATGAATGCATGTGTGGATGGATGGATAGGTGGACGCATGGATGGATGGGTGGACGTATGGATGAATGTACGAATGGATGTATGAATGGATTTATGTGTGAACGGATGATGTATGGATGTATGGATACCTGTATGGAAGGGTATATGTATGAATGCTTGTACGCATGAATGTATGTATATCTGAATGGATGTGCGTATTTATCAATGTATGGATGTATATATGTATGTATGTATCGATGTATGTGTGGATGTACAGATGTATTGATGGATGGATATATGGATAGGTGGATGTATGGATGGATCGATGTGCGGATGGATGGATGTATGGATGTATGAATGCATGTATGGTTGTATTTATGGGTGAATGTACGGACGTATGTATGGATGTATGTATGGGTATATGGATGATGGTATGAATGGATGCACGGATGTTTGTATGGATGTGTGTATGGATGTATGTATGGATAGATGGATGCATGGATGTATGTATGGTTGTATGCATGGATGGATGGATGTATGGGTGGAGGTATGATTGGATGCATGCATGTACGTGTGTATGTATGTATGGATGTATGTATGGATGGACGCATGTACGGTTGTATGTGTGGATGAACGAAAGGATGGTTGTATGGATATATTTATGGATGTGCGTGGGGATGTATGTATGGATGTATGGATGGATGGATGTACGGATGGGTGGATAGACGCATGAAACGGATGGATGTACGCATGAATGGATGGATGTACGCATTAATGTATGTATGGATGGATCGATGTATGGATCGATGCATGGATGGATGGATGTATGTATTTATGGATGGTTGGATGGATGGATGGAAGCTATGGAAGTATGTGTGGTTCGACGCACGGATGGATGCATGTATGGATGAAAGGATGGTTGGCTGCACGGATGATTGTATTAACGGACGGATGGATGGGTGGGTGGATGGATAGATGTATGGACGAATGAATGGATAGGTGGGTGTATGGATGAATAGATGTGTGGGTGGATGTCTGAACGGATGTATGTATGGATGTATGCATACGTGTATGGAAGGGCATATGTATGAAAGATTGAATGGATGTATGTATGGACGTATGCATGTATGCGTGTATTTTCGAATGTATGGATGTATGTTTGGATGTGTGTATGGATATTTGACTGTATTTATGGATGGATGTATGGAAGGGTGGATGCATGGATGGATGCATGTACAAGTGAATGTACGGATGTATGGATGGACGAATGTGTGCATGGGAGTATGTATGGAAGGATGGTAGTGTGGACCGATGGGTGTATGGCTGTATCGGTGTATTGATGTATGCATGTCTGAATGTAGGTATGTGTTTATGTTTGTGTGTTCGAATGTATGGATGTACTAACGTATGAATGTTTGGATGTATGTACCGAT
>NW_016913076.1:0-18810 GCF_001483705.2 Eufriesea mexicana | reverse complement strand
TATCAGAAAAGTCGAAGATAGCCACACGTAACACATACCAACATAACCTAACCGAACGTAGCATAACTCAACATAACGTGCCGAGACCACAACTGCTGGCATACCCAGAGCCAAGCAGAGCATACTAGGGCGCAGCAGAGCGCAGAATCGTGCCGGATGCAGTCTCTAGCATGAGAGTAGGAGTTTTCATGTCCTAACCAAACAAATCGTAACAGAACCAAACGGAACATAACAGAAGTTAGCGCGCAGCGGCCACTATTGCTGTCCTCCGTGGAGACGAGCAGGATATGTTAGGGGAGAGCAGAGCCCTAGAATCCGCAGAATCGCGGTGTAAAGGTGAAAAGTCAAAGCTATCGAAACCTAGCTCATACTAACACGACCTAACCGAGCGTAGCCTGTCTCAACATAACGTGTCGCGAACGCTATTGCTGGCCTTCCTATGGTCGAGCAGAATACAGTAGAGCAGGGTAGAGCCCCGAAATCCACCGAATTGCAATGTATGGCATGAAGGTCGAAGCTATCCTCTCCTAACGTAACCAACCGTAACTTAACCGAACGTAACCTATCTCAATCTAACGTGCCGGGACCACTACAGTTAACCTCACAAGAGCCGAGAAGAACACAGTAGAGGAGAGCAGAGGGCAGAAATACGCCGCATTGCAGTGTACAGCACAAAAGTCGAAGATATCCAAACCAGACCTGAACCAACATAAAATAGCCAATCTTACCCTACCTCAGCTTAACGTACCGAGAGCACTTTTACTGGCATCCAAAGAGCCAAGCAGAACATACTAGAGCCAGGCAGACCGCAGAAATTCACCGGACAGCAGTATACAGCACAAAAGTCGAAGCTATCCTATCCTACCCTTGCTAATTGCAACATAAACGAACGTAACCTAATTCAATCTATCGTGCCGCCTCAGCTACTGCTTGCCTCGCCAGGGCCAGGCTGAATATAGCAGAGCATAGTAGGTCGCAGAGATCCACCGAGTAACAGTCTATAGCACGAAAGTCAGAGCTATCCTAACTAAACATTTCATTACCTAACTTAGCAGAAGCAAACCTATCTCAACCTAACGTGACGAGACAACTATTACTGGCCTCCTCAGAGCCAAGCAGAACATACTAGAGCACAGTGGAGCGCAGATATGCACAGGGACAGTTTATAGCACAAAAGGCAGAGTTAATCAAACCTTACATGTACTAACCTAAACTAACCGAACGTAACATACCTCAACATAACATGCCGAGACCACTATTGCTGGCCTCCCAAGGTCCAACCATAAGATACTGGAGGACAGTAGATAACAGAAATCCACCGAAAATATGTGTACAGCACAAAAGTCAGAGCTACCCTGTCCTAAACTGACCTAGCGTAGTAAAGCCATACGTAACGTAACTCAATCTAAAGTGCCCCGATCGATACTGCTGACATCTCCAGAGCCGTGCGGAACATATTGTAGGAGGGTAGAACACAGAAATCCAAAGTATCGCAATGTATAGAGGAAGAATCACAGCTACCCGGTCTTAACCCAAACTAACGTAACCTAACCGAACATAGCCTAACTCAATACAACGTGCCGACACCACTATTACAGGCCTCGCCAGAGTCAAGCAGAGTATAGTAGAGCAGTATAGATCTTGGAGAAACTCCGAATAGCATTGTTTAACACGAAAGTCACAGGTATTATGTCCTAACTTGTCCAAACGTAATATAACCAAACGCGTCCTAACTTAGCCTATCGTGCCGGAACCAATATTGCTGGATTCCCCAGAGCGAAGACTAATTTGCAAGAGCACAGTAGAGTGTAGAAATCCTCCGAATAGAAGTGTATAGCGCAAAAGTCGTAGCTAGCACCTCCTTACAAAGCCAATCGTGACGTAACCAAAAGTAGCCTAACTCAACCTAACGTGACGCCACCAATAATAGAGCCTAGCGTGGCATATTAGAGGAGAGTGGAGAGCAGAAATCCATAGGATCTCAGTGTACAGCAGAAAATTCGAAGCTATCCAGACCTAACAATGGCCTACATAACCAAACCAAACGTAGCCTATCTCAGCCTAACCTGGCGATTCCACTATTTCTGGCCTCCCCAGAGTCAAGCAGAAAATGCCGGAGCACAGCAGAGCGCAGAAATCAACAGCATTTCAATGTACAGCGCAAAGGTCGAAGATACCCTACCATAAGACAAAGAAGCCTAACCAAACCAAACTTAGCCTAACCTTACATATCGAGCCGCGGCCACAGTTTCTGGTCTCCCCAGAGCAAAGTAGATCATATTAGATCGCAGTATACCTCAGAAATCCACCGAGCATCCGTGTATAGCACAAAAGTCATAGCTGCCCTAGCCTAACATATCGAATCGTAACATAAGCACACGTAGCTACGTTTTAGGCTACGCTAGGCTAACTGTACCTAACGCGTAGGGACCACTATTGCTGGCCTCTCGAGAGTCGAGCAGAGTATAGTAGAGCACAGTACTGCGCAGAAATCCGCCGAATAACAATCTATGCCGAGAAAGTCAAAGCCGTCCGAACTTAACCCAAACAAGCATAACCAAACCAAAGTAGCCTAACTAACCTAACGTGCGGAGACAACAATTGCTGGCCCCTGCAGAGCCAAGCAGAGCAGATTGGAGCACAGTACAGCGCAGAAGTTCACCGAATAGCCGCATATAGCACAAAAGTCAATGCTATCCTCTCCTGCCTTAACAAAACGTAACATAATCAAACGTAGCCTAAAACAAACTATCGCGCCGGGAACACAATTCCTGGCCTCGGCAGAGCCAACCAGAATATACTAGAGAACAGTAGAGCGTGGAAATCAACCGCGATGCTGTGAAAACCGCGAAAGTCAAAGGTACCCTGCCCTAACCTGGCCAAACCTAATATAACCGAACGTAACGTAGCTCAACCTAACGAGCAGCTACAACTACTGCTGGCGTCTCCAGAGACAAGCGGAATGTGGCAGCACACAGTAGAGCGCAGAAATCCACCGAATATCAGTGTATACCACGATAGTCACTGCCATCCAACGCTAATCCAAAATTACGTACCCTATCCAACCGTTGCCTAACTCAAGTAACGATCCGATATCGCTATTGCAGGCACTCCCAGAGCCAGGCTGAACATATTAGAGCGGGGTAGGGTGCAGGAATCCGCCGAATAGCAGTGTATACTGCAAAAGTCGAAGCTAGCCCCTCCTAACCTATCCAATCGTAACGTAGCATAACGTAATCTACTTCCACTTAATGTGACGCGACCACTACTGCCGGCCACCCCAGAGCCAAGCAGGACATATTAGAGGAGAGAAGAGAGCAGGGATCCATAGAACCGCAGTGTATAGCAGATAAGTGGAAGCTACCCAGACCTAACCATAGAAAACGTAGCCTACACAAACGTAGCATATCTAAGCCTAATGAGGCGAGGCCACCATTATTGCCCTCCACAGAGCGAAGCAGAACACACTAGGGCATACCTGAACTCGGAAATCCACTGAACAGCAGTGTATAGCAAAAAAGTCAAAGCTACCATATCCGACCCACACCAAACGTAACATAACCGAACGTTGTCCATCTGAACCTAACGTGCCGGGACCACGGTTGCTGGCTTCCTCAGAGCCAAGCGGATAATAATAGAGGATTGTTGAGCGCAGAAATCCATAGGATCGAAGTGTACAACATAAAAGTCGAAACAATCCTAATCAAGCCTATCCTAACCTTGATTAACCGAACGTAACCTAACACAATCTATCGTGGGTCGGCCGTCACTGCTGGCGTCCACAGAGCCGAGTAGAGTATAGCAGAGTAACGAAGAGCGCAGAAAACGCCCGAAGGGCAGTGTATAGCGCAAAAGTCAAAGTTAACCTATCCTGACCCAACAAAGCGTAATATACACGAACGTAACCAAGTACATCCCAAAGTGCCTAGACCAATATTGCTAGCCTCCCCAACGCCAAGCAGGACATATTGGAGAAGAATGTACTTCAGATGCCAATAGAATGGCAGTCTATTGCAGAAAAGTCAAAGCCATTCAAACCAAACCCATGTTAACGTAATCTAGTCAAACATAACCTAACCCAACCAAACGTGCCGCGGCAACTATTCCTGGCCTCCACAGAGCAAAGCAGGGCATATTACAGCAAAGTAGTGCGAGGAAACCCACCGAATACAAGTGTACAGCACAAAAGTCATAGCTGTCCTATACTAACCGTACAAATCGTAATATTACCAAACGTAACCGAACCCAAACAAACGTTCCCCGCCACAAATTCTGGCCTCCCTAGAGCCAAGCAGAGAATATTATACGCAAGTAGAGGGCAGAAATACATAAAATTGCTGTGTACAGCAGAAAAGTCAAAGATACCAAATCCTAAACTAAACTAACGTAATCTAGCCTTACATAGCCATATTCAACATAACGCGCCGCAACCACTATTGCTGGCCTCCCCAGCGACAAGAAGATTAGGTTAGAGAACAGTAGAGCGCAGCAATGCACCGCATAGATGTGCATAGCACAAAAGTCAAAGCATTCCCCTCCTAACCTAGCCATACGTAACACAAAAAAACGCAACCTAACTCAGACCAACGTGCCGATACCAATACTGCTGCCATCCCCAATAGCCAAGCTGCGTATACCATAACACAGCATAGCGCAGAAATCCACCGAATAGCAGTGTATAGCGCAAATGACAAAATAATCCTAGCCAAACATATCCAAAACTGTCATAACCAAACGCAAACTGACTAAGCCAAACGGGCCACGACCACTATTGCTGTCCTCCCCAGAGACAAGGATATGCTAGTACAGCTACGCGGAGCGCAGATGACCATCGAATAGCAGTGTATAGCGCAAAATTTAAAGCCACAATATCCAAACTTAGCCTAGCTGAACCTAACCAAACGTAACCTATCTCAAACAAACCTGGCACGACTGCTGTTTCTGGCCTCCGCACAGACGAGCAGTTTCCAGTAGAGCAATGCGGTGCACAGGAATCGCCCGAATAGCAGTGTACAGCTCAAAAGTGGGAGCTATCCTCTCCCAACCTAACCGAATATAACACAACGAAACGTAACGGAACTCAACCTATCGTACCTAAACCACTATTACTGACCTCCACAGAGCAAAGTAGAATATACTAGAGCACGGGGGAGCGCAGGAATCCGCCGCAACAAAGTGCAAGGCACAAAAGTCAAAGGTACCCTGACACAACCTGACAAAGCCTAACCTAGCCGAACGAAGCCTAACACAACCGAAACGCTGAGACCAATTCTGCTGGCATACACAGCGAAAACTGGAGCATATTGGAGCACAGAAGTGCACAGAAATCCACCGTATAGCTGTGTATAGCGCAAAAGTCAAAGCTATCCTATCCTAACCTATCATAGCGTAACATAAGCAGACGTAACGTGACACAGACTGACGTGCCACGACCGCTATTGCCGGCGTCACGCGAGCTAAGCAGAGTATAGCAAAGCTATGTAGAGCCCTGAAATAGTCCGAGTGGCAGTGTATAGCACAAAAGTCAATGCTGTCCTAACCAAACGTAACAAAGCTCAACGAAACATGCCCAGAGCGCCATTCCTGTCTTCCGCAGAGAAAAGCAGAGTGCGGCAGCGCACAGAAGAGTGCAGAAGTCCATAGAATAGCAGCGTGCAGCGCAAAAGACAAAGATATACTTACCTAACACATCGTACCCTAACCTAACCAAGCGTAATCTAGTACAAACTAACCTGCCGCGATCACTATTGCTGGTCTCCCGTAGCCAAGCAGGATACTCTAGAGCACAGTAGATCGCAGAATGGCAGCGGATATCCGTGTACAGCACAATTGTCAAGGCCATCCTAGCAAAACTTAGATTGACCTAACCTAAGCAAACGTAACCTAACTCAAAGAAACGTGCCACGACCACCACTGCTGGCACCGCCAGAGAGAAGCAGATGCTAGCAAAGCAATGGTGTTTGCAGATAACGACCGAATAGCAGTGTATAGCACAAGAGTCAAAGTGCTATCCTACACCTAACCTAACCTAGCCAATCGTAACACTACCAAACCTAGCATAGCAAAGCCTATCGTGCCACGACCACTATTGCTGGCCTCCCCAGAGAAGAATAGATCATAGTAGAGCACAGTAGAGCGAAGAAAGCCACCAAATAGCAATCTATAGCACAAAAGACAAAGATATCCTAACCTAACCAGGCTTAACCTAACGTAACCAAACGTAGAATAGCCAAACTTAACGCGCCGCGACAACTAACGCTGGCTTCCCCAGAAACAAGCAGTATATGGTAGAGCACAGTATAGGACACAGGTCCACAGTATGGCGGTGTAAAGCACGAAAGTCAAAGATAATCTAAACCAAACCAAGCAAACCTAACCTAGCCACACGTAACCTAACACACCATAACGCACCGCGGCCACAATTTCTCTAATTCCCAATGCAAAGCGTGGAACATTAGATCACAGTGGAGCGCAGAAATCCACCGGGTAACAGTCTACAACGCAAAGGACACAGCTATCCTATCCTAAACTGACCTAGCGTAATATAACCGAACGCAAACTATCTCAGACTGACGTGCCGAGACCAGTACAGCTGGCCTCCTCAGATACAAGCAGAATATACTATAGCACAGTGGAGCGCAGAAAGCCACCAAACAGCAGTATATAGCAGAAGAGTCAAAGACACCTTAACCTAACCTGACTAAACCGAACCTAACCGGACGTAGAATTTTTAAACCTTTCAAGTCGAGACCTATATTTCTGGCCTAAACACAGTCAAGTAGATCATATTCCAGCACAGTGGATCGCGGAAATCCACTGAATAACCGTGTATAGCACAGAAGTCGAAGCCATCCTTCCACACGTAACCTAACACACCATAACGCACCGCGGCCACAATTTCTCTAATTCCCAATGCAAAGCGTGGAACATTAGATCACAGTGGAGCGCAGAAATCCACCGGGTAACAGTCTACAACGCAAAGGACACAGCTATCCTATCCTAAACTGACCTAGCGTAATATAACCGAACGCAAACTATCTCAGACTGACGTGCCGAGACCAGTACAGCTGGCCTCCTCAGATACAAGCAGAATATACTATAGCACAGTGGAGCGCAGAAAGCCACCAAACAGCAGTATATAGCAGAAGAGTCAAAGACACCTTAACCTAACCTGACTAAACCGAACCTAACCGGACGTAGAATTTTTAAACCTTTCAAGTCGAGACCTATATTTCTGGCCTAAACACAGTCAAGTAGATCATATTCCAGCACAGTGGATCGCGGAAATCCACTGGATAACCGTGTATAGCACAGAAGTCGAAGCCATCCTAGCCAAACTTAATCTAACCAAACCAAACCAAGTGCAACGTAACTCAACCTAACCTGCCTACGCCATTATTGCTCACCTCTACAGTGGCAAGCAGAATATACTAGGGCACAGGAGAACGCAGAAGTCCGTCACACTCAAGTGCAAAGCACGAAAGTCAAAGGTATCCTGTCCTAACCTGACATATCACAGCCTAGCAAAACGAAGCGTAACACACCCTGACGTGCCGATACCGCCATTGCTGGTATGCACAGCGCCAAGCAGAGCATATGAGGGCTCAGTATAGTGCAGAAATCCACGGAATAGCGGTGTACAACACAAAAGTCAAACTATCCCAACCAAACGTAACCCAAGTGAATCTAACCAAACCAGACTTATCCTGACACAAATTATAGTTCAAACTATCCCAACCAAACGTAGCCCAAGTGAACCTAACCAAACCAGACTTATCCTGACACAAACTATAGCGCCACGAAAACAATTTCTGGTATTCCCAGAGCGAAGGAATTTATACTAGATCGTATTAGAGCGCAGAAATCCACCGAACAGCAGTGTACAGCACAAGAGTCCTAGGAATCCTAGCATAACATAACAAAGCATAATAAGCCCGCCCGCAACATAACTCAATACAACATGCCTAGACCAATGTAGCTAACCTCCCCAGAGCGAAGCAGGGTATGCTAGAGCACGGGAGAGCACAGAAACCCACCGCACTGAAGTGCAAAGCACAAAAGTCGAAGATACTCTAACTTAAACTCACATAACCTAACCAAGCCCAATGAAGTCTAACTACACCTAACGTGCCGAGACCGCCATTGCTGGCCTCCAAAGAGCCAAGCAGGACATGTTAGTGAACAGTGGTGCGTAGAAAGCAGCCGTATGGCAGTGTAAAGCACAAAAGTCAATTCTAGTCTACACTAACCTGACCAAATGTAACGTAACCCATCATAATCCCATCCTAACTTGCCGAGGCCACAATTGCTGCCCTTACCAGAGCCAAGTAGAAGAAATTATAGGCGAGTAGAGCGCAGAAATCCTTAGAATCGCAATGCATAGCGTAATAGTCGGAGCTGCACCGTCCTAACGTAACGATACGTAACAAAATCGAACGTAGCTTTGCTGCACTAAGCGTGCCGAGCCCACTCATGCTTGCCTCCACAGAGAAAAGCAGAATATGCTAGAGCACTGTAGAGCGCAGTAATCCGCTGCACTCCTGTGTACAGGCCAAGTGTGCGTGGTATCATAACCTTCCACAGAGCAAAGCAGAATATGCTAGAGCACTGTAGAGCGCAGTAATCCGCTGCACTCCTGTGCACAGGCCAAGTGTGCGTGGTATCATAACATAACCTGTCCTAACCTAATTTAACTCGGCGTAGCCTAACTAAGCATAAGGTGCCGAGGCCGGAATTGCTGACATCCTTACAGCCAAGCAGAGCATACTAGTGCAATGTAGAGTGCACGAACCACCGAATATCTGTGTACAGCACAAAAGACAAAGCTGTTCTAACCGACCCAACCAAACGTGACATAACCATACGTAATCTTTCACAAAATAACGTGTCGAGACCGCAATTGCTGGCCTCGCCATAGCTCAGCAGAACATACTAGAACGCAGTACGGCGCAGAAATCCACCGAACAATAGTGTATACCACGTAAGTCGTAGCTATCCAAGCCTAACCCAAAGTAACATATCCTAACCTAATGTAGCATAACGAAAACTGACGCGCCGAGGAGACTATTACTGGCCTCCCCTTAGTCGAGCAGAGTATAGTAGAGCAATGTAGGGCGCAGAAGTCCACCGAATACTTGCGGATGGCGCAAAATTCACGGTGATGCTATCGTAACCTGACCAAGCGAAACATAACCAAACGAAGCTAACTCAACCTTACGTGCCTACGCCGCAATCGCTGACCTCCCCAGAGCAAACCAGATCATGCTGGAGCACTGTACAGCGCAGAAACCCAACGAAGAGCAGTGTATACCACAAAAGCCAAAGCTACACTTTCCTAACCTGACCAAACGTAGCGTAACCGAACGTAACGTAACCCAAACTCCGCTGCCACGGCCTCTATTGCTGACCTCACGAGAGTCAAGCAGAGTACAGCGGAACAACGTAGGCCGCTGAAATCGACAGAATAGCAGCGTATAGCACAAAATTTAAGGCTACCCCAACAATACAAAACCAAACCTAGCCTAACCAAACGAGACATAACTCAACCTAACATGCCGCGACCAATATTCCTGGCGTCTCCAACCGCAAGTGGAGCGTGGCAGCGCTCAGTACAGCGCAGAAGTCCATAAAATAGCAGTGTGTAACACAAAAGGCGATGGTACCCTAACCTAACTTAACGTAACCTTACACTGCCGAACGTATTCCATCTCAACCTAACTTGCCGCGACAACTATAGCTGGCCTCCCGTGATTCGAGCAGAGTATGGTAGAACAATGTAGGCAGCGGTAATCCAACGAAGAGTAGTGTATAGCAAAAAAGTCTAAGCTATCCAATCCTAATCTATCCAAACGTAGCATAACCGAACGCAACATAACTCAGCCTAGCGTGCCGAGAATACAATTGTTGCACTCCTCAGAGTCAAGCAGAGCATATTATAGGTGAGTAGAGCGCAGAAGTCCATGAAATCGCAGTACAAAGCACAATAACTAACACCCTAACATTATCAAACGTAACGCAACCGAACACAGCTTAACTAAACCTAACGTGCCGAGGCGATTACTGCCTGCCTCCCCAGAGCGAAGCAGAACATGCTAGAGAACAGTGGAAAGCAGAAATGCACCGATTGCAGTGTGCACCGCGTAAGCCAAAGCTACACATACCTGACACAGGCTAACCTAACCGAACCAAACGCAGCCTAACCCAACCAAACGTGCAGAGACCACTATTACTGGCATCCCCATAGCTGAGCAGAGTATAGCAGAGCAATGTAGAGCGTAGAAATCCTCCGAAAAGCAGTGTATAGCCCAAAATTCAACTGTATCCTGTCCTAACCTATCCAAACTTAGTATGTCCAAACGTAACGTAACGTAACAGAGCGTGCTGATACCACTATTGTTGTCCTCCCCACGGACAAGCAGAATATACTAGAGCACGGTAAGGTGCAGAAAGCAACCAAATTGCACTATATAGCACAAAAGTCATAGATATCCTTAACTATCCTAACCAACCAAGACCTAGCCAAACGTAGACTGACTGAACCTATAATGCCGCGACTACTATTTCTGGCCTTCACGGAGTCAAGCAGAGAAGGACAGAGCACAGTAGAGCGCGGAAGTCCACGGATTAATAGTGTACACCTCGAAAGACGGATCTATCCATACATGAGCAAGGCGAACATAACCTAACCACACGCAGCGTAGCTCAGCCTGACGTGCCGAGAAGACCATTACTGGCCTCCGCAGAGTCGTGGAGAGTATAGTAGAGCTATGTATTTCGTACAAATCCACCGAATAGCAGTGTATAGCAAACAAGTCGTCTCTATCCTATCGTAGCCTATCCAATCGTATTATATACAAACGTAACACAACTTAACCTAACGTGCTGAGACCACCATTGCTGGCCTCCACAGGGCCAAGCAGAGCATATTAGAGCACAGTAGAGCGTAGAAATCGAACCCATTGCAGTTTGTTGAGCAAAAGTCCGAGACGTCCTAGACAAACCGAACCGAACGTAATATAACCATAACAAACAGTGCCGCGACCACTACTACTGGCGTCCCCGGGGACCAGCAGAGTATGATAGACTACAGAAGAGAATGCAGGTCCACAGAAGGTCCATGTCAAGCCCATAAGTCAAAGTCATCCTAACCTAACCCAACCAAACGTGACATAACCTTGCGCAACGTAACTCAGCCGAACGCGCAGAGAGCACATCAGCTGAACTCCACCTAGTCAAGCAGTATATACTAGAGCTCAGTAGAGCGCAGGAAACCGCCATGTAGCATTGTGTAGCACAAAAGCCTGTAACCTATCTCAGCCTATCGTGGTACAAACGCTATTTGTGGCCCCGCCAGAGTCGAGCAGAGTATAGAAGTGCAATGAAGGTCGCAGAAATGCATAGAATGGCGGCGTATGGCACAAAAGTGAAAGCTACCTTCTCCTAACCTAACCAAACGTAACATTATCAAATGTAGCGTAACGAAGCCTATCGTGCAATGGCCACTATTACTTGCCTCCACAGATTCATCCAGAGAAAGGTACACCACAGTAGAACGACGGATGCCACCAAATAGCAAAGTTTAGCACAAAAGCCGGAGGTATCCTAACCTAACCAGACAAAACCTAACCAAACCAAACGTTGAATAACTGAACCGAGACCTCCATCGCTGTCCTCCCCGGAGCAAAGCAGAGCATATTATAGCAGAGTAGATCGCAGAAATTCACCGAATAGGAGTGTATTGCACAAATGACAAAGCTAAGATTTCCTAACCTGATCAAGCGTAACGTAACCGAACGTAACATAACTCATCCTGTCGTGCCGAGAACATTATTTCTGGCCTTCGCAGTGCCAAGCGGAACATGCCAGAGCAATGCAGAGTGTAAGAGTCCACCGAATAGAGGTGCAAAGCACAAAAGTCAAAGCTACCCTATCCTAACCTCACCAGTCGTGACATTACCAAACGTGGCCTAACACAACCTACCGTGCCACGACCGCTCCTGCTGGCCTCCGCAGAGCCGCGCAGAACATACTGGAACACAGTAGGGCGCAGAAATCCACCGAACAGTAGTGCATACCATAAACGTTAATGCTATCCCAACAAAACTAATCCTAACATAACATAGCCGAACGTAACCTAACAAAACGTAACGTACCGAGACCGACATTGCTAACCATCCCTGTCCCAAGCTGACCATACTAGACCAGAGTGGAGGGCAGGAATCCAGTGAAAAGCAGTGTATAGCAAGAAAGTCAAAACTGTCCACGCCTAACCTGACCAAACGCAACATAACCAATCGTAAGCCAGCTGGAACTAACGTGCCTAGACTGCTATTGTTGACCTCCACGGAGCAAAGCAGATAATATTAGCCCACAGTAGATCGCAAAGTCCGCCGCACTACAGTGTAATGCAAAGAAGCCTAAGATATCCCAACATAGCGTGACCTAACCTAACCTAACCAAGCGTAGACTAACACAACATAACGTGCCGATACAACTATTTCTGGCATTCGCAGAGCCAAGCTGAACATACAAGAGCACAATTCAATGCAGGAATCCACCGAGATGCCGTGCATGGCCCAAAACTAAAAGCTAACCTCTCCTAACCTAACCAATCGTAGCACAGCGGATCGTACCCTAACTGAACCTAACATGACGCGACAACTATTGCTGGCCTTCGCAGAGCCAAGCTGTACGTATTACAGCACAATAGAGCGCAGGAATCCACCTAATAGCGGTGTATAGCCGCAAACGTTATGTTAGTATGTGTTTGGTTCGGATGGCCCCGACTTTTGTGCTATACACCGCTATTCAATAGATATCTTTACCCTACTGTCCTCTAATATGTTCTGCTTGTCTCTAGGGAGAGTAGCAATAGACGTCCCATCAAGTTAGTTTGAGTTACGCTATGTTCGGTTATGTTACGTTTGGTTAGGTTTGGTAAGGGTAGCTTTGACTTTCGCGCTTTACACTGACCTACGGGGGATTTCTACGCTCTACTCTGCTCCAACGTCTTCTGTTTGGACCCGGGGAGTCCAGCAATGGTTGTATCGGCACGTTGGGGTGCGTTATGCATCGTTCGGTTATGTGACTGTTGGCTATGTTAGGACAGGATATCTACGACTATTGTGCCATACACTGCTATTCGATGGATTTCTGCCTTCAACTGTGCTCTGGTATTTTCTGCTTGGCTGTGGGGATGTCAGCAGTAGTGGTCTCGGCACGTAGGACCGAGGCGTGTTACGCTAGGTTACGTTACGTATGGCCATGTTAGGGCTTGGTAGCTTTGACTCTAATGTTATACACTGCTATTCGGTGGGCTTCTGTGCCCTACTGTGTCCTAATATGTTCTCCATTGCCATGAGGAGGGCAGAAATAGTGGTTGTGGCACGATATGTTCTGTTATGGTACGTTTGGCTAGGTTCTGTTTCTTCGGGTTAGGCTCGGGTAACCTTGACTTTCCGCTATGCACTGCGATTCTATGGATTTCTGTGCTCTGCCCACTTGTAAAATCTTCTGCTCGGCTCTGGGAAGGCCAGGAGTAGTGTCCTCCGTACGCTAGCCTTGTATCGGTTACGTTCTGCTATGTTACATTTGCCTAGGTTTGGACCGTGTAGCTAGGCTTTTGTGCTATACACTGCTATAATATGGATTTATGCGGCGTACACTCCTCTAATATTTCCTTCTTGGTTCTGGGCAGGGCAGCAATACACGTCTCGTCACGTTAGGTTGAGACATGTTACGTTTGGTTACGTTACGTTTGGCTAGGTAAGGATAGGGTATCTTTGACCTTTGCGATATGCACTGCTATTCGGTAGATCTCTGTGCTCTACAGTGCTGTAATATTTTCTGCTTGGAGCTGGGGAGGCCAGAAATATTGGTCTCGACACGTAAGGCAGGGTTATGTTACGTTCGGTTTGGTTACGTCATGTTAGGTTTGGTAATGGTAGCTTCGACTTTCGTGCTTCACACTGTTATTCGTGGGATTTCTGTGTTCTACCGTGCCCTAAGTAATTCTGCTTTGCTCTGGGGAGGCCAGCAATAGTTGTCTTGGCACGTTGGCATGAGATATATTACGTTTGGTTATGTGAAGGTTGGATATGTCAGGATAGGGTATCCTTGACTTTCGTGCTATACGCTGCTACTCGATAGATCTCTGCGTTCTACTGTGCTCTACTATCTCCACTTTCGCTCTAGGGAGGCCAGCTACATTGGTCTCGGCACTCTAGGTTGAGTTCGGTTACGTACAGATAGGTTAGGTTACATTAAGTACGGTAAGGGTAGCTTCGACCACCGCGCTGTACACCGTTTTGCGGTGGATTTCTGCGCTCCGCTGTACTCTACTATATTCTGCTTAGGCATATGGAGGCCAGGAATAGCGGCGGCGGCACATTATGTTTAGTTAGGTTGCTTTTGCTTATGTTACGTTCGATTTGGTCAGGCTCGGATACCTTTGCCTTTTCTGCTATACACTGGGATTCTATGGATGTCGGTGCTCTGGTCTCCGCTAGTATGTTATTCTCGGCTCTGCGGAAGCCAGCAATTGTGGCCGCGCCACGTTAGATTCAGTTAGGTTATATTCGGTTATGTTACGATTGGATATGTTAGGGTTGGATTGCCTTGAGTTTTGTGCTGTACACTGCTGTCCGGTGGATTTCTGCTCCCTACGGTGCTCTAGTATGTTCTGCTTGGCCCTGGGGATTCCACCTAGAGCGGTATCGGCACGTTGGTTTAAGTAACGTTACGTTCGTCTATGTGACGATCGGTGGAATTTGGATAAGATAGCTTTGACCTTTATGCCCTACACTGTTATTCGGTGAATTTCTGCGCTCTACTGCGCTCTAATATGCTCTCCATGGCTCTGGGGAGGGCAACAATAGCTGTCGTGGTAAGTTACGTTGAACTAGGCTTCGTTTGTCTTGGTTATGTGAGTTTGGGTTAGGTTCGGTGAACATTCACGTTTCTGTTATACTCAGCGATTTTGTGGATTTCTGTGCCGTGCTCTCTTCAAGTATTTTCTGCTCGGCTCTGCGTTGGCCAGCAATAGTGGCATCGGTATGGTAGGTTGAATTATGTTGCGTTTTGCTACGTTACGTTTTGATAGGTCAGCGTAGGATATCTTTGACTTCTGTGCCATGCACTGTAACTCGGAGGACTTCTGTGCTCCACTGCGCCATAATATACTATGCTTGGATCAGTGGAGGTCAGCAATAGTGTTGTCGACACGTTAGGCTTCGTTAGGTTACGCTTGGTTAGGTTATGTTATGACAGTTTCGTTTATGATATCTCCGATTTTCGTACTATACACTGTTATTCGTTGGCTTTCTGTGCCCCACTGTGCCCTAATGTATTCTGCTTGACCCTGGGTAGGCCAGAAACGGTTGTCTCGGCACGTTGTTTTGCGATACGTTACGTTTGGTTATGTGACAATTGTTTACGTTAGTATAGGATACTTTTGACTTTCATGATCTGGGCGGCTATTCGATGAATTTCTGCGTCCTACAGTGCTCTAGTATGTTCTGACCGGCTTTGGGAAGGCCAGAAGTGGTGGTCTCGGCTCGTTAGTTTGAGTTAGGGTACGCTTGGTTTCGTTACGCTTGGTTAGGTTAGGATGGGATAGGTTTGACCTTTGTTCTATGCACTGCTGTTCGGTAGATTTCAGCGCTCTACATTGATTTGATGCGCTCTGCTTGGCTCCGTGGGTACCGGCAATTGTGGTCTCGCCACATTAGGTTGAATTGTGTTACTGTTGGTATGTTACGGTTGATTCGGGTAGGGTATGGAAGCCTTGACCTTTGTGCTATACACTACTGTTAGGTACATTTCTGCGATCTGCTGTGCTTTAATGTTTCCTGCTTGGCTCTGGGGATGCCAGCAATAGTGGTCTCGTCACGATAGCTTGTATTATGTTATGTTTGGTTTCGTTACGTTTGGCTAGGTTAGGATAGGGTAGCTTTGATTTCTGTGCTGTACACGGCTATTAGGTGGACTTCTGCGTTTTAATGTGCTCTAATATGTTCTCCGTGGCTCTGGGTAGGCCAGCAATGGTTGCATCAGCACGTTATGTTGACTTAGGCAACGACCGGTTGGTCTACGTTAGTCCAGGTATGAATTGGGTATCCCTCACTATTTTGTTTTACACTGCAAAGCGGCGGGTTCCTGCGGTCTACTGTTCTCTATTGTATTAGGGTAAACTCTTAGGTTGTATTAGGGTACGTTTGATTACGCTACGATTGAACTGAGGGGGATGTGGTAGCCTTAACTTTTTTCGGTATACACAGCTATTCGGTGGATTTATGAAGTCTGCTGTTCTCTTGCATATTCTGCTTGCCTCTGCGGAGGCTAGTAATAGTGGTCGCGGCACGTTACGTTGAGTTTGGCTACATTGGTCTGGTTCCGTTAGTTTGGGTTAGGCTATGATACCTTCCATTTTTCTGCTATACACGGCGTTTCCATGGATTCCTTTGCTCTGTTCTCCTCTAACATGTTCTGCTTGGCTCTGGGGAGAGAAGCAATAATGTCTTGTCACGTTAGGTTGAGTTACGCTACTCGAGGTTACGTTAAGTTCGGTTAGGATAGCATAGGATAGCTATGACTTTCGTGCCGTACACTGCTGGTCGGTGGATTTCTGCATCATACTGTGCTCTAGTATGTTCTGCTTGGCTCTGTGGAGGCTAGCAAAATGGTCTTGGCACGTTATGTTGAGTTAGGGTACGTTTGGTTAGTTCAAGTTTTTTCATGTATGGAACGGATATCTTTGACTTTTTGGTATACGCCGCAATGCGGCGGGTGTCTGCGATCTACCGTTCTGTATTATATTCTGCTTGTCTCTGGGGAGGGCAGCAACTGTGGTCTAGTCGCGTTAGTTCGAATTTTGTTACGTTTGGTTATATTACTGTTGGCTTGGATTGGATAGGATAGCATTGGCTTTTATGCTACACATTCCCATTCGGGATATTTCTGCCATATCCTCTGCTCCAATATGTTCTGCCTGGCTCTGGGAAGGAAGGCAGTAGTGTCCTCGGCTCGTTAGGTTGAGATATGGTACGCTTGGCCTCGTTATGATTAGTAAGGTTTGGATGGGGTTGCTATGACTTTTGTGCTATAGTCTGCTATTCGGAGGACTCCTGTGCTCTACTGCTCTCTAATATTCTGTGCTTGGATCTGTGGATGCCAGCAATAGTATTCTCGACACGTTAGGTTTACTCAGGTTACGCTCGGTTATGTTATGATATATTAATTTCGGCTATGATACCTTTGACTTTCGTACTGCACACAGTTATTCGGTGGATTACTGCGCTCCGCTGTGCTCTAGCATATTCTACTCGGATCGGGGAGGCCAGCAATTGTGGGCTCGGCACGTTAGGTTGAGTTATGCTACGTTTGGTTATGTTACGTCTGTTGAGGTTATGATAGGATAGTCTAGACATTTGTTCTATATACGGCTGTATGCGGATTTCTGTGCTGTACTGTGCTCTAGCATATTCTGCTTGGATATGGGGACGCCAGTAGTAGTGGCATCCACAGGTTAGGTTGGTTCTAGATACGTATGCTTAGGTTACGCTTGGTTAGGTTTAGTGGTCCTTCATCGTCTTTTGTGCTATCCACAGCTATTCGGAGGATTTCTGCGTTCTACTGTGCTCTAGTATATTCTGCTTGGATCTGGGGATGTCAGAAGTAGTGGTCTCGGTACGTTAGCTTGAGTCTTGGTTCGTTTTCTTATGTTACGTTTGGCTAGGTTAGGGAAGAATGGCTTAGACTTTTGTGCCGTACGCTGCCATACGGTGAATTCCTGCGCAATACTGAGCTCTGGTATGTTCTGCTTGGCTCTGGGGCGCACAATAATAGTAATCCCGGCATGTCAGTTTGCGTTAAGTTACGTTCCTTTCGGTTAAATTAGGAAGGCTTGGTTACGATTTCATCACTTTTGTGCTATGTATTGCGTTTCGGAGTATGTCCAGATTCTACATCGCTCTACTATACGCCGCTCGACTCTAGGAAGGCGAGCAATAGAGGTCGTGGCACGTTAGGTTTTGTTATGTTACATTCGGTTAGGTTAGGCTACGTCAATCCTGGTCTGGTTATCTCTGTCTTTCGTTCTCTGCACTGCTATTCGGAGGATTTATGCGCTCGACTGTGCTCTACTATACTCTGCTTGGTCCAGTGGAGGCCATCGATATTGGTCGCGGCACGTTATGTTATGTTAGGTTACGCTTGATTATGTTACGTTGGGATATGGTGGGTTAGGGCACCTTTGATTTTCCGTCTATACACTATTATCAGGTGGATTTCTGTGTCCGACTCCGCTCTACTGCATTATGTTTGGGTACTGGGAGGCCAGGAGTAGTGGTCGCGGCACGTTACGTTCAGCTATGCTACGTTTCTTTAGGTTCGGTTAGGTCAGGCTATGGTAGGATATTTTCAACTTCTGTGCTATAAACTGCTTCTCGGTAGATTTCTACCGCCTACATTGCTCAACTATACTCTGCTCGAGTCTGCGGAGGTGAGACATAGTGGTCGTGGCTCGTCAGTTTGAGTTAGGTTACGTTTGGTTAGGTTAGGTTAGGATATATTTGGTTAGTGTTGCTTCGACTTACGTGCTATAGACGGCCGTTCGGTGGATAACTGTGATCTACAGTGCTCTAATATGCTCTGCGCGGCTCTGGGGATGCCAACAATAGATATCTCGGCACGTTAGGTTTGGTCAGGCTACATTTGGTTATGTTATGTTTGTGTAGGTTAGGTCAGAGAATCTTTGACGGTTGTGCTATAAGCAGCTGTTCGCCGTACTTCTGCGCTCTCCTGTGCTCTTAT
>NW_016913075.1:0-4411 GCF_001483705.2 Eufriesea mexicana | reverse complement strand
TGTAGACTGTCATCCTGTGGACTGTTGCGCTCTTCTGCGCTCTACTATATTCTGCTTGGCCCGTGGTGGCCAGCAATGTTGGTCGCGGCACATCACGCTCAGTTTGATTGCGTTAGGATATTCTACGGTCTGTTATGTTAGAATAAGATAGCTTTCACTTTTTCGCTACACACTGTTATTCGCTGCATTTCTGTTCCCTACCGTGCTTCAGTATGTTCTTCTGGGCCCTGGAGGATCCAGCAATAATGGTCTCGGTACGGTACGTTGAGTAAAGCTTCGTTTTGTTAGGTTGAGTTAGGTCAGGAAAGGTTAGGATATCATTGGCTTCTGTGCATTACACTGCAATGCCGTGGACTTATGCGCTCTACTGTGCTCTAGTATAATCTGTTTGGCTCCGGACAGGTCAGCAATAGTTGTCTAGGCACGTCAGGTTTCGTTAGCTTATTACCGAATATGTTACGTTCGGTCTGGTTAGGGTAGGACAGATTTGGCTTTTCTGCTATACCCTAGTATTCGTTGGATTCATGTGTTCTACTGTGATCTCGAATGTTCAGCTTTTCAAAGGGAATGTCAGCAATAGAGGCCTCGGCACGTTTGTTTCGCTATCTTACGCTCGGTTAGGTAAGGTTAGGCTAAGTTTGGTTCATATAGCTTTTACTTTTGTGCTATGCACTGCAACTCTATGCATTTCTGCTCTCAACTCTCGCCTAATATCCTCTGCTTGAATCTGGGGCGGGCAGCAATAGCGGTCTCGACACGTTGGGCTGAGTCCTGTTACGTTTGGTTACGTTTCGTTTCGACAGGTTAGTATAGGGTAGCTTTGACTTTTGTGCTGTACACGGCTATACGGCAGACTTCTGCGCTGTACAGTGCTCTAATGTGTTCACCTTTCCTCTGCGGAGGCCAGGAGCAGTGGTGCCCGCACTTTAGTTTCAGTTATGTTACGCCTGGCTTGGCTGGGTTGGGCTAGGTTTTGTTAGTATGGCTCTGACTTTTGTGCTATGCACTACTACTCGGCCGATACCTGCGCTCTGCATTGCTCTTCTGACCTCTGCTTGTCTCTGTTATGGCCGGCAATGGTTGGTTAAGTTAGGAAAGGATGGCTCTGTCATTTGTGCTATACACTGCTACTTGGTGAGCCTCTGAGCTTTACTGCGCTCCAGTACATTCTGCTTGGCTATTTGGAGACCAGCAGTAGTGCTCTAGTTTCGTCAGTCTGAGTTATGCTGTGTTTGTGTATGTCAAGTTTGGCTTCGTGAGGATAGGATAGCATAGACTTTTGGGTTATACGCTGCTCTCCGGTGGATTCCAGCGCTGTACATTCGGCTAGTATAATCTGCTCTGCTCTCTGGAGGCCAGCAGTAGTTGTCGTGGCACGATAGGTTTTGTTAGGTTACGTTTGCTTAGGGTGGGTTATGTCTGGTTATGTTTGGATATTTTTGGGCCTTGCGCTATACGTTGCGGTCTGTTGGCATTCTGCGCTCTACTGTGCTGCAGTATATTCTGCTGGCTCTCGGAATGCAAGCAATAGTGGTCTCGGTAGGTTATTATGGGCTAGGCTAAGTTCGGTTAAGGTAGGCTAGGTCAGGTAAGGCTGGGTTATCTTTCACTTTTATGCTATATGCTGCTGCTTGGAGGCTCTGTGCGCTCTATTAGGCACCAGTAAGTGCTGCATTGCTCTGGAGGGGCTAGCAATAATGGTCTCGGCACGTTAGGTTGAGATAGGCTACTTTCGGCTATGTTCGGATTGGTTAGGTTTGGTGAAAGAAGTTCCGACTTTTGTGCTATAAACTACTATTCGGTGTATTTCTGTGATCTACCGCGCTCTACTATACTCTGCTCCACTCTGGTTGCCGGGAGTTGGTGGTCGTGGCACGTTAGGTTGAGTTAGGCTATGTTACGTTAGGTTAGGTTAGGTTAGGTTAAGTTTGGTAAGGATAGATTTGACTTTCTTGCTGAACACTGTCTTTCCGTGGATTTCTGTGGTCTACCGTGCTCTACTATATTCTGCTTCGCCCTGTTGATGCCAGCAACAGTGGACGCGCCACGTTATATTAAACTATGCTACGTTTGGTTGGGTTAGGTTACGACAGGTTAGGTAAGGATATCTTCGACTTTCGTGCTACACGCTGCTGTACCTTGAATTTCTGCGCTCCACATTGCTCCACAATACTCTGCTCGACTGTGTGTAAGCGAGAATTAGTTGTCGCGGCACGTTAGCTTGAGTCAGGTTACGTTTGGTTTGGTCAGATTGGGTTAGGTTTGGTCAGTGTTGCTTTAACTTCCGTGTTATACACAGTTATCCGGTGGATTTATATGATCGACTGTGCTCTAATATATCCTGCTTGGCTGTGGGGTGGCCGTCAGCAGTGGACGCGGCGCGTTATATCGAGTTAAGCTGCGTTTGGTTTGGTTAGATTAGGTCAGGTTAGGTTTGAATATCTTCGTCTCTTGTGCTTTTCACTACAATGCGGTCGATGTCTGCGCACTACTGTGCTACAGTACATTCCGTTATTCACAGTGGAGGCCAGCAATAGGGGTCACGCCATGTTAGGTTTAGTTAGGTTACGTTTGGCTATGTTACGTTTGGCAGTGTTAGGAGAGTGTAGTTCAGCTTTTGTGTTATACGCTGCAATTCGATGGATTGGTCCGCTCTGAGATGCTCTAATATTTTCTGCCTTGGTCTCTGGAGTCCAGCAATATTGGTCTCCTCACCTTATGTTGAGTCACACTACGTCTATATATGCTAGGTTATATCAAGTTGGGCTAGTGTATCTTCCACATTTGATCTATGCACTGCAATGCGGTGGGTTTCTCCTCTCTACTGCACTCTATTATACCCTGCTTGGCCTTGGGGATATCAGCAATAGTGTTCGCGTGACGTTAAGCTTAGTTACATTACGTTTGGGTGTGTTATTGTTGGTTATGTTAGGAAAGGGTAGCTTTGACTCTTGTCCTATACAATGCAATGCGGCGGGTTTCTACGCTCTACTGTGCTGTCGTATATTCTGCTTGTCACTGCGGTGGCCAGCAATAATGGTCTCGGCACGTTAGACTGAGTTAAGCTGCTTTTGGCTATGTTAGGAGAGGATATCTTTGACTTCTGTTCTATATGCTGTTATTCGGTAGATTCCTGCTCTCTACATTGCTCTACCATACTCTGCTCGTTTCTGGGGATGCCGGCAATGGTGGTCGTGAATCAACGGTTTGTGTTTGGTAACGTTACGTTAGGGTAGGTTAGGTCATGTTAGGTTAGGAAATCTATGACTTTTGTGCTTTATGCTGCTGTTTGGTGGCTTCGTGCGTGCTACTGTGCTCTTGTATGTTCTGCTTGGCTTCGCGGTGTCTAGCAATTGTGGTCTCCGCACGTCAGTTTAGGATATGTATCGTTTGGTTATGCTGCGTTTAGTTATGTTAGGATAGGGAAGCCTTGACTTTTATGCTATAAACCGCTATTTCGTGGATTCCTGCGCTCTACATTGCTCTAATATGCACTGCTTGGTTCTAGGAAGGACAGAAGTAGTGGTCTCTGCATGTAAGTTTGAGATATGTTACGTTGGTTCGGTTAGGTTATATTAGTTTCGGTCAGGGTAGCTTCGACCTTCGCACTATGCGCTGGCATCCGTTGGATTCCTGCCCCATACTGTGCTCTACCATATTCTGCTAGGGCATGGCGAGGCCTGCAATAGTGGTCGCGGCGCGTTATGTTGAGATAAGCTACGATCGGCTAGGTAACGATAGCTTGGGTTAGGTTTGGATAGCTTTGACTTTTCGGCTGTACACAGTGGCTGTATTAATTTCTGCGACCTACTCTCCTCTGACATGTTCTTCTCGGCACCGAGGAGGCCAGAAATAGTGGTCGCGTCCCGTTATGTTCAGTTAGGTTACGTTTGGTTATGTTACGGTTTGTGACGTTAAGGTAGGGTGACGTGGACTTTTGTGCTATACACAGTGACTTCATCGATTTTTGCGCTCTACTCTCCTCTCATACCTGGTGCTTGGCCCCGGTTAGACCAGCAACTGTGTTCTCGGCACGTTGGGTTGAGTTAGGTTGCGCTCGGTTATTCTATGTTAGGATAAGATCGTTGAGTGTAGCTTCGACTTTCGTGTTATACACAGTTATTCGGCGGATTTCTGAGACCTACTGCGATCTAATACATTCTGCTTGGCCCTGGGGAGGCCAATCATAGTGGCCGCGGAATGTTATGTCGAGATAGGCTACGTTTCGTTAGATTATGTGAGTTTGGGTTTGGTTTGTATATCTTTGACTTTTCCGCTACTCACAGCGCTTCTGTTGATTTCTGCGCCCTACTCTCCTCTAATATGTACTGCTCGGCTTCGCGGAGGGCAGCAATAGTGGTTGTCGCACATCACGCGCAGTTTGGTTACGTTTGGTTATGCTACGGTCTGT
>NW_016913074.1:44863-128062 GCF_001483705.2 Eufriesea mexicana | reverse complement strand
AAGTCTAATTTCCTTAAAATTCGAGAAATTAGAAGAAATGCTAGCCACTAAATAAGTATTACATAAATAGTAGTCCATTAGTTACTGTTATCGCGTGCTTAAATGATTCTCTAGAAAATCATCTGAGAATATTCGCACACTTGTTAAGAATCGTTACTTCAAAGTCTAATTTCCTTAAAATTCGTAAAATTAGAAGAAATGCTAGCCACTAAGTAAGTATTGCACAAATAGCAGTCCATTAGTTACTGTTATAGGGTATTTAAATGATTCTGTAGCAAATCATCTGAGAATATTCGCACACTTGTTAAGAATCGTTACTCTAAAGTTTAATTTCCTTAAAATTCGAGAAATTAGAAGAAATGCTAGCCACTAAATAAGTATTACACAAATAGCAGTCCATTAGTTACTGTTATCCGGTGTTTAAATGATTCTCTAGAAAATCATCTGAGAATATTCGCACACTTGTTAAGAATCATTACTCCAAAGTCTAATTTTCTTAAAATTCGAAAATTAGGAAGAAATATTAGCCATTAAGTAAGTATTACACAAATAGCAGTCCATTAGCTACTGTTATCAGATATTTAAATGATTGTGTAGCAAATCATCTGAGAATATTCGCACACTTGTTAAGAATCGCCGATCAAAAGTCTAATTTTCTCAAAATTCGAGAATTCGGTTGGTAGGAATACTCGAAACACCTGGAAACATCTAGAAACATCTCGTTTCCTTGCGCATCTCGGCCGCAGCGGCATACTTCATCGCATAATGTTCACGCAATCAGTTGGGTATATCCGAAATTGGCCGGCGTCCGTATTTCATTATTCAGGCCCTCCTCTACGCATTCCCCTTGTTAAACGACCCCACCCTGTATTTTCCCGCGACCCATACCAGCGTCACAAATAATTCCGTCTCTGCATAAATCGTCGGGGCGGCGTTTCACGCTGGGGTCGAATTTCGGGTTAGGCCAGTTCCGCTCTAAATACGTCCATGCCACACCGAGCCTTTTGTGCCGCGAAAATTCCACTCTCTCCCTCTCCAGTCCTCTCGCTCTTTCTCTTTCCCCCGCTGCGCTTTTCGATATTCAATTCCAATTGTGTTTATCGCCCCTCTGTCTTCCTCCTTCAGCCCCGCTCCGCCACTCCGCACCCGATCCACCTCTTCTTGCAACCCCATAGCTTCCGCGGCTCGCCCGACAACCCCCGGTCGTCTCTCCTTTTTTCGGCCACGCTGGATACAACGTGGCCGGTCCGTCTATGCGAGTTCGAGGCCGCGTCGCATCGTCTCTACCGACGATGTTGCCCGTCCAGCCAGTCGAAGGTTTATTGCCAAGCGCGAGCTAAAATCCCCGTGCGAAAATTCCGCTCGGCCGTCGCTTCCGCATCCGCCACGAAATTGAACATAAATTTACAGCGTTCCACGCCCCGCTGTCCTCCGCCGTTCAGTTCCTCTCTCTCTCCCTCCTCGTCTCTCTGCTCTCTCCGCCTGTGTCTCTCGACCCCTTTTCCTCTACTCCACGCTTGCCCCCCTAACCCGTGACTAACTCCTCGCTGCTCGGTTTGATTCGCCCGCTAATTACGAGCGTGTAAAGCGCCCTCGAGTGCCAGCCACGTAGCGCCGGCGCTAGGGGTGCATGAGGGTAGCCTTGGCTAAGGGAGCAGGCACGTGGGTCGAGTCTCGGTTTGATTCTTTCGTTTAGTTCACTACTTCCCAACTGCTGCATCGCCAAGTGCTTTCGGGGGCAAGGGGTAGATTCAGTTGTCGAGCCTCGGTATTTACCCGGTTTTGCGTGCAACTGCTCGCGAAGGTAGCCGGATCCCAGGGCTTGGTCGAACGAAAGCGGGGACTCACGCGCTGGACTCAAAATTTTGTCACTTTGCAGGTGTAGCGAGAGTCCAGTGTCGACAATACGTTGTGAATGCGAGGAAACACGAATACATATTCCACTACAAGTCGGTAACGTCCTGTCTTCATTTATCGACTAAGAATGTTTGCAAGCATGTGTGTGTGTGTGAGGCTGAGCGTGAACGTGCGGTGCGAGCTGTTATGGTTTTAGTTCTTAATAACACCTCGAAGAACAAACATCGTGTGTATAGAGTATAAAGTAAAATAGAATATAAAGTAAAATTGTGTAGTTAATAAGTAAAAACTTATATAAAATCCTATCAGTGAAAATATTTGATTACAAATATGGAATTTGTGGAAGGTCGAATGCTTTCGGTGCCTATATCTTTAACCCTTTCGCTACTACGGGAGACTATAGTCATCGGCCACGAGACGCCATTTACACACGACGGGTGATTATAGTCATCGGTCACAAAAATTGAGTAGAAAATTGAAACAAGTGCTACCATTCCGCTTGGATTTCTTCGCAAAGAATTACAAGCGCTATTGCGATGGTCAGATTTCCTTTTGGAAAAGGAAAAAAAGAAAAAGAAAAACTGACCATCGCAATAGCGTTTGCAATTCTTTGCGAAGAGAGCTAAGCGGAATGGCAGCACTTGTCTTAATTTTTGGGTCAATTTTTGAGGCTGATGACTATAGTCTCTCGTCGCGATTAGGTGGCGCCTCGGGTTTCCCTTTTTCTTTTATTCCTTCTTTGAAAGGAAAACTGACTATCGCAATAGCGCTTGCAATTCTAGGGGAGTTCCTACCCTTGAACGAAGTGTCGTATCAAAGATGGAAACATTTCGATCTTCACGATTCTTTAGTATTTGGGATTCAAGTCTTTTGCTTCTTTCCTTTCTTCGAAAAACGACCCTAAATGCTAAAAAATCGTGAAGATCGTAATGTTTCCGTCTTTGACACGTCGCTTCGTTCTACGGGAGAGACTTCGCAGTGACGCCGGCTGTAACGAAAGGGTTAATAATGCTATTAAAGATCGAATGTTATGAACTATAGAGTAGTGTTCGATGACTATATCTCTGATGGTGCTATTAAAATACGGTTCTATATCTTTAATAGCGCAAAAGTAGAATAATTTCGTAAATATTCTTGTCAATTTTCCACTGTCGTTGTTTGCCCGTGAAATGTAAATGCGCCATTTTAAGAAGTCGTGGAATATTAGTCACCAGTTTCAGCTAACTTTCTACTACTGGATGAAAGCGAACTATGGTTGCTAATTATTTGACTATTATAAAAGAGGATCGCAACTCGAAACTGCGAGTAAGTGGACTAAGTGATGAATTTTATTGTAACAACTATGGCATACATGAGTACAACGAAAAGGAGAAGCTAAATCTCATAAAGCGTGATTGCTTCTCGCTGCGATACACTATATCTATGTTTTTCTCATACTCGATGTATACATGTTATGATTGCCGTTAACACTTTGACTGCCACTTTGGTCATATATGACGGACCACGGTTTCTCCTGTGACGCAACGGTGGCCATCGGTGACCGGAGCGCTTGAGCTACTGTGCGTGGCTGAAAAGAAGTCATCTCGTTCGGTTGCGGAGCAAGAGAGGTATTCCACTAGTAATACCTACTCTTCTATGACACTCCCAAAACTACTATCTCCAAGTTCGGTAACGGGATACGTTAACATAAGCGTAAAATATCCGCGAAAGAAACGTTATCTCAGAGTTAACTTACAATGAATTGGAAGCACTACTACGCCAGGCAATAAACGAAACGACACCAAATGATTGGAAAGGATTTTGTAAATACGTAGGAACACTGGAACACGAATATTGGACGAAAGATGGAATAATAGAAGACGCAACTGAAGACATAGAATTGGAAATACAAAGCAGTGAGTCGGATAAGGAATCAGATGACAATAGCTCAAAGATTTATAAAGTAAAGAAGTACAAAAGTAATAATAATTAGCATCATTTATGAAAATTGATTTAAAATTTAAGATGTATTTTTTGTGATAAATTAATTATATAATTGCATCGTACTAGATAACCGTTTAAAAAATCACACGATACAACATAAATATAAAAAATATGTGTATAGTACAGCAAGTTTGCTGCATAATGCAATGAAAAGTTAATCAAGATGCTAATTAGTAATTAGTAATTGCAAATAATCACGTGTTCGTCAGAAGAATCTGAAGTTAATATGCTTTTGGGATGAGTCTACGCTCTTGCATTTATTTGTTGCGTCTGTCTCACTTTGTCTCGTTGCTTTGTTCGTTTTCTTTGTCACATGCTGTTCTATGACCAGGTTAATAGAAAGGGATCAGGTCTACAAGTTACTCAGGTGACTTCTTTTCAGCCATGCAGAGTACTTGTATACTACAATTGTAAAAATTGAAGGAAAATTGACAGTTGGTGCGCTAATTAGAAATATAAAATAAAATTAAAAATAAATAATACCACGTTGAACAATTAAAAATTTGTATTAGAACATCGATCAAAACAATATTAAAACAAATCTTGCATCTAGGAGTGCACTTTTGCGGCGTCCTGAGCTAAACACGTAATTTCGGCGTGGCAGTCTAAAGGTTAATGTACTATCTTTTCACGACACTCAGTCCCTCCTCTATACTTCTGCTATACATATATAAATCATAGATTACGCCTCGCTTACACACTCGTCACAGTCATTCTTCCACACTAACATTCCTCACTTTCATAGGACAGATACTATGACAATTTCCCCACAGAAACGAACTGGGAAACACTGATGAATTCCTAAGTAGAGCTAACTGTGCGCGTATACGTGACATATACTGTTCTAGGATGAGAAGAGTGTTAGAGGAAAGAATACGAGTTAGATTGACCCAAGTGTAATATAACAAACATTTCTAGTACTATCGTAATAATAGGATAAGTGAATTGTCATTATTGACCAACATATCAACGTGTTTCCTGGCTAATGCGTCTGTGAGAGCTACGAGAGGGATTTAGGGAGTGTGATCGGATTACTACTGTTGCCCTGTGCAGTTTAACGTGTCATCTTCCGAACAACGTATAGCACGGTTGCCCTAACAGCCGTGCAGATACCCTGATATTTGATGTGAGTGTCTAAACTGACCTTAGATACTACCTGATATCGAGATATTCCCCATATCCAGGAATTCTCTGCTTCTATTGCCTTCAGTGTGGATTCTGAGAATTATGGATTCCGTGGATTATGAGAGGTGACACACCTACGGTTGCTCTCGCTTCGTAGTAGTGACAGCTATTGCAGTGCAGATTAGATTTGGATCTGACCAGGTGATTTCTGAGAATTTGACTGATGAGGGATGTAAGGACAGGTGTCAGAGTGTCTATCACCTTTGAGAGTCAAAGTTTCAATGCTGTACGAAAGGATTAAACATGGAGAAAGGGTACACGATTCTCAATCTAATTAATCCCTTGACTGCCACGCCGAAATCACGTGTTTCGCCCAGGACGCCATAAGAGTGCGCCCCTATAGATGCAAGATTTGTTCTAATATTTTTTCGATCGATGTTCTAAACAAAATTTTTAATTGTTCAATGGAGCACTTTTTATTTCAAAGTATTTTCTAATTAGCTGTTATATTCAAATGCACTAACTGTTGTAAGAATATATAAGATTAGGCGAGCTCCGTTTACCGATAAGGCGGCGTGAGTGAGGAGCACGTAGCAGTGATAGCCGGAGTCTGAAATCGAAGCAGCGATTCGTTTGATCCGCGATCAACGAACAAAGGAGGGCCATCCTTAACCTCTTAGGCATTAGGCGCCACTATAGTGGCTTTCGAGGATGTCATATTTCTGTACGACGCGCCACTATAGTTAATCATCATACAATAATAGTACAATAATTTAATCATCAAACACTTCGTTCCAATGTACTCGTGTAAAGAACAGCATTATCCGTCACACATTGCAGTGCCGTATCGTTTACACGTAATTCGCGTTGAACTCTGCCGTACAGAGAAACAGCCCCGCGCAAAATTCAGCCGTGCCTAAGAGGTTAAAAGGGTAGGTCAAGATGCGTATGGACACAGTTTACGGGAAAGACGAGAGTGTCACGGGACTAACTTGCAGCGATGAAGAATAAACTAGGCCTCTATACGAGATACTATACGTAGAGTAGGTATTGTTCCGTCGTGGAACAAGGAAGACCCGTTACGGTCTTCCAACAGACAGGTCTTAGGGTCGAACAATTCGGCATCGGAATTTTCCGCTCCATGCCTTCAGCATGTTTGACTGCTTTACCTTTTTTCTTTGACTTCTCGTGTCGCGGAACACGAGAATCCTGGAAATCCCTAATTTAACGAAATTAGGCGACGGCTCTTAAGACTTGGCTGAAATAGGCCTGAGGGCTCCACGTGGTCCGCACACGTTGGAAGCCTCAGGCCCTCGCTAGGGGTAATAAACGACCGATGGGGTCACCAGCGCGCGGATGGACCCCAGGTACCCCACCTTGGAGGAGAGGGTTTCCTCCACTATCGTTGTTTTTTGGGGGAACCTTCCCTCTCTCCAAGGTCACGGATTCGCGATCCAAGGGAACGCCCTTGGTTAAAAACAGCCAATCATATTTGACGAGCTCCCGATTTTTCCTAAGACCGATCTTAGGAAGATCGAGGAGCTCTCTTCCGCACGAGCTCTGAGAAACACGGGTTCTCTCCTAACAGTTCCATACGAAATCTCAGAGACACGGGTTCTCTCCTCAACCACTTCCATACGAGCTCTGAGAGACACGGGATCTCTCCTAACTTTCGTACGAGCCCTGAGAGACACGGGTTCTCTCCTCAACCACTTCGGTGCAAGCCCTGAGAGACACGGATTCTCTTAACACACTTCGATACGAAGTTTGAGAGACGTTGGGTCTCTCTAAAACACTCCGTCTAACCGATTCAAATCAAGAACACGCCACGGTTCTTTTCGAAACGTCGGCCGTCGTAGATACGACTCTTTTCTGCTCGTGCAACTTAAACAGTTGCCCAATATTAATTTGGCGGGCAACACGTGTCGTAGTCGCGAGACGGCCTTACAGCCCGTCGGAAATACGAGAATTTCGATCGCGACGCAACGCGACAGGTATAACGTAAGAGAAGTGACCGTATATAGAGTTGGAGCAAAACTAATTTTTCTCGGTTTTTGGGGTCGGGATATACATACATTCCTGATATCTTATCCTAGGCGGTTCGAAAGGGGTTGTATTTCGAAGTTTGAAGCTTCAGTCATCGGTCATAGTCATCGTGTCGGCTGCCGTCACAGGGTTGCATCTTGGACTTTCGAGTTCTATTGGTGGTTCATGTGGGCTGTCGTCACAAGAGCGTGCGTGCCTCGTAGCGAAGAGAAGAATATCGAATCGGCCACCGAGAGTTAAACTCGTAACCTAGCCCTCGCTTAGTAAAACCCCTTACTGTAGGAAGGATTTTAATAAGTAGACGCTTTGCTCTTGGGTATTTTATTTATTCTCTCCGTACGCTGGTCGGATAGTGCCCCAAAAATGCATCCCTCGTTGTTTTAAAGGGTGTGTCCCCTCTCCGTCGCCTTGTCTTCACGTGTCCGTAGCCTCCTCCGCTGAACTCCGGTCCAGACACCCCAGCTTGGCGTCTAGCATCCCCATCTGTGGCTGTTGTCCTTAGGAGGCCTTCCTAGAACTCCAACGAAGAGCTTTCTCCCGCCGGAAGACAATGGGCAGCGGTAAAAGTTGTCCACATTACACTGTCAATTTTCATTCAATTTTTAAGACTGTAGTTTCACGAGTAGTTCAAGCGCTCCGGTCACCAATGACCACTGTGGTGTCACAGGAGAAGCCGTGGCCGGTCATATACGACCAACGTGGCAGTGAAAGTGTTAAGAGGTTAAGTTTCTCAGCCTCGTTCGATTTCAAAGAGAGACACCAAGAGGGGATTTTATTTTTATGTTATCATAAAAATAAATCATAAACAATGTAACTGTACAATATTTAGGTTCAGGCAGAATGAAGTATTGGACTGTAAAATATTATCTACATGTTCATCAGTGCGCTTTCTAATCATCCCTTATGCGCTACATGTGTATATGCATATGTATTCGTCATATATTATATCGTTATTATTAGCTTTAAGTTATCTTAAATACATCGTGGTTCATTTTTATTTTTATCGGAAAAAGTCTCATGAATATCTTACATTATTTTCATAAATTACAACGTGCATCAATTAGGATGTAATAACTGTTCCACTACTGTTTAAGTTAGCAACCTATTCTTAGGTCACGACGTGAATGTGGATATTCAATATCCTTGGATGCTATTAGCAAATTGAAATCTAATAATAGCACTTACCATGTACCAATAGTATGTACCACGTTACAGATTGAATAGAACAGGAATCAAAATTATCGATTTAGAAGGTTACCGATAGCATAATATCGGGTGTCTCAAAATTCACGCCAAAAGTAATTTTGATAGGAAACATAAGTTTTTAATGAAAAGTTATAAATATTGCTCAACAATCATGGCGCGTTGTTCTTTCATGTAGCACTCCATTTTTAATAACCTTGAACTGTCATGCTGTCTTTTCTTTTCATTGATAATAATTTACCACACAAATGACGCAAAATTCAAATCATGCATGAATTTTGAGACACCCTATACAATATAATCAAATATGTAATTCGTTTGTATACTTACAGTAATTTCAGATGTTTTGTTTCATTTTGTCATTATAGTTTTTTTGTTCGTTTCGAAGTATTTCCTCCAGTTAATCTGTATCTTATGAATTAAACAATTTTAATAATGGAAGTCTTTGTATATTAATTTAAAAAAATTAATTTCATTGCGTCATGGTTAATGTTAAGCCTTGGAATGTCGTCCCGGTATTTCGTTCGGCCCATTGTTTAGAATAGACCGTGTGAAGGCTCTGAAAGTTGTCAAGTACCATTGATGAGGCCCTAGGACCGCAATGTCCCAAGTAGAAGGTTGTTTATATCCTTACTGTCAGCGCCCTTTGATTTCTTTAGCACCTAAGCCACCTCTTAGGTAATCCGCAACAAATAACTATACATCATCCTTCAAGAAGACAAGCACAGTTATCTAGATTATTTAAACAACCACCACCACCGAAGGACGCTGAAGTTAACATACACCCCTAACATCATAGCAACCAATCAGCAGAGAGGCCAGGATTATATAACCACCGAGAGAGTCAGTACCAGTCAGTCAGTCAATAACATTCGAAGAGTTCAGAAGAGTTATCCGGAACAACTACATAAAATACAGTTCACTATAAACACAACGTTCCTCAAGAAATTTGGTTCGTCATTAACCGTCTCCAATTAAGGATGACCTATTGACGATATGTAGTTACGGTTTCGTAGAATCTAAATGCAACTTGTCCTGTTATAATGCACTTCAAGTGGTTACGAAGGTATTTGAAAGTGAATAGTTATATAGCTTAACAATGACAAACGATCGGTGTGATTATGATACTTAACTAGGACGTATGCCCATCTCCCTGCATAGAATAAGCTTTGATACGACGTAATAGTCTCTATAAAGATCCATTCGTGTGTCACGGAAAAATTCACAATGTTTATAATAAAATAAATTTATTAAAAATATACATTTGAGAACTCGAAGGAGTGGTGGTCACGGCAATAATAATTCTCCCGAGCGGCTTTCCTAGGTCTTTATAGATTTTTCTGAGAGTAGGGGTGTTGATGACCTTAATCCTAGTCATGGGTTGACTACTGTGCGTTGCTGAGAAGAAGTCAACTCGTTCGGCTGCGGGGCAAGAGGGGTATTCCACTAGTACCGCCTATACTCTCGCTAGTAATACCCACTCTTCTATGACACTCCCAAAAAACTACTACCTCCAAGTTCGGTAACGTGATTCGTTAACATAGGCGTAAGATATCCGCGAAAGAAACGTTATCTCAGAGTTAATTTACAATGAATTGGAGGCACTACTACGCCAGGCAATAAACGAAACGACACCAAATGATTGGAAAGGATTTTGTAAACACGTAGAAACACTGGAACACGAATATTGGACGAAAGATGGAATAATAGAAGACGCAACTGAAGACCTAGAATTGGAAATACAAAGCAGCGAGCCGGATAAGGAATCAGATGACAATAGCTCAAAGATTTATAAAGTAAATAAGTACAAAAGTAATAATAATTAACATCATTTATGAAAATTGATTTAAAATTTAAGATGTATTTTTTATGATAAATTAATTATATAATTGCATCGTACTAGATAACCGTTTAAAAAAATCATACGATACAACATAAATATAAAAAATATGTGTATAGTACAGCACGTTTGCTGCATAATGCGATGAAAAGTTAATCAAGATGCTAATTAGTAATTAGTAATTGCAAATAATCACGTGTTCATCGGAAGAATCTGAAGTTAATATGCTTTTGGGATGAGTCTACGCTCTTGCATCTATTTCTTGCGTCTATCTCACTTTGTCTCGTCGCTTCTTTCGCTTTCTTTGTCACATGGTGTTCTATAACCGGGTTAATAGGAAGGGATCAGTTCTACCAATAAGGGAAGCGTTTTACTCTACTTCTGCCATGATGTTAGAATGGTTGATCTGGTGGGGATTCGGTCCTATAAGTTTCTCAGATGACTTCTTTCCAGCAACACGGAGTAGGATGTTTTCTGGACTTTGAAAATGGTGAATAACGGGAAATGATTAAATTATTTTGAATGCGATGGCTATGTGTGTTTCTTGAGTCAGATGCCATGCGGATGGCTATCAGCAATAATGGTCTGTAAATAAGGGCCTCTTTACACGTGCATAGTCTCCTCTACTAGAAGTACCAGACGTACATGATCTCAACATGAGATCAAAACAAAACTAACCTATCATCTTGAGTATTCTATAGTCTATGCATATTAACTCAAAATGATCCAGTTAACCCCTTAGCTACCGTGGATGCCTATAGGCGCTTAGAAATTTTGCGTTTGTGATGCTGAGGTCATCTATAGGTGCTCCATGCAGTTTGGCTTTCTAACACGGAGGGCGCCTATGTTTTCACAAAAATGCATCCATACTCAAAAGTTCGCCATTCTCGACAAACATCGTAACTATTGGATATTATATTTATATATGTATGTGGGCTGGTGTGTTTCATTTATGTGTGGGCTGATGCCGTGGTACGGCATAAGACAAAAGATGGCTAAGTCGTCAGTTGTCTGTTGCTCGCCGTGGGGATTTAAGGTTGTGCACGTGGTGCTGGAGATGGAAATGTAAAATATAAGATTATATTAAGTATTAAATAAACTGTAGTATAAACAACAGAAAGTATAGTGAATATTTATTAATTTGAAACATTAGAGTTTATTCTTTCAGTAACTCAATTCCGATACAACCGGTGCGTATCAAAGTCTGCTGTAGTCAACGTGTTAAACAACGTTTAACTACACCCATCGAAACACAATAGGAACGAGATGAATGTTACGTCCACTGCAACTTGCACGATGGGAGTTTCGCGTGGTTATAAGGCCTGTTTACGCGGATGCGACAGTGTTGCTGGGATGCGGCCTACTCTAAATTAACCCTTGACGACTCTCTGCCGAAGCGCTTCACAGGGACTGTACGTGCTTAGAGCTTACAATCGCTGTGGACGGAATACTTTTCGCTCCTGCGAGCTCTGTTGATTAACTGTTCAAGGCGCAACTAACAAGTTATTATTGTAATTCTTTTGCAGCAGGTTAAATAACAAAAGAACGTTATTTTCAAACATCAATTATCTATTAGAATCAATAAAATTTACAATATAACTTAACATAAAAATAGGGAACAAAAACGAAACAAAAATTAATAGTTTATTTGTGTATGATGAATTTTTTTATATTGTTAATATTGCTGTACGTATACCATTGGGTCGGCAAGAAAGTAATTTCGGTTTGCATCAGTAAATAATGTTATGCTTGTTCAGTTATTCTTTTGTCAATGTTAGAATTGTTTTGTTTTGAAATGTGATAGTCGATACCTTTAGGTTGTTATTTCGTGAAATTTTGTGTAAATTCGTTTATAACTGTCAGTTCACGGTCAGTCTTAACACGGAGTGCAAAAATAAGCATTTTCGACACATTTTACTTTTTTATTTTCATAAAGGCAAGAATGCGGCTGAGACTCGCAAAGAGATATGAGAAGTTTAAGGTGTTGATTGTTTAACAGAACGTACGTGTCAGAATTAGTTTAAAAAATTTCGTTCCGAAGATTTTTCACTGCAAGATACCCACAACGTTCTGGTCGACTTTCTGAGATTTACGCACTTGGTCAAGTTTTTTGCAGATAAGGACCAGAAATTCAGTGAGCGCGGGATCATGAAGTTACCAGAAAGATGGTAAAAGGTCATTGAATAGAATGGAAGATATTTGACCGATTAAAGTTCATTTGCTGTATAGAAAAAATTGAGTTTTATTTCACAAGAAAGTACTTTCTTGCCAACCCAATATATTGTTAATACGTTACTAATGATACTCAGGACAGATATACGAAAGAATAAACCCGTCCTTGCGTCTAATATTTGTTCCATCATTTGTCTTTTTTTACTGGCGTTGCTAAGAAACGCACATATATTTGTCTCACATAAAGTCACATGTAATACTACTACATGGAAGACCGAAAAAATTGAACGACGCATATATGCGTCCACCGTCCCTGCTGGTGACTTTCGCCGGACGCATACATGCGTCCATAGCGCTCTAAGGGTTAAACTCTGTGGAATAATCAGTGGAAAATAGGGCGTGGAAATGAAACTATCTTTTACTCTTGCAACACGTAGTATATTCTCCTCGCTTAGACATTTACAGACAGAGTGTCGTTTTCATCGTCAGAAAAACACGTGAGCGACGGCTCCTGCTTCCCCCATCATAATCGTTCTTCTCATGTTAGATAGGAGTAGATGGCTACGTTGCCATAAATCACAGGTTCTCAACAAACTCTACGAGCCTCTGTTTCGCATATTTAGAAACACTTGCGTGAATTTTCTGTTAAGGGTTAACCCTGTTAAGGGTTAATAGAGCTAGACCTGGTTAGGGTTGAACTAAAGAGTTCTGACGTGTTACTGTCTCTCGTACGGAGGTAATCGCCGTAGGTCCTGTTTTCATGAAATTTGTAGGAAAACTCTTTTGGTGACTGCTGTCATAGTGGTTTTATAAGTTTCGTATGTCTACTGATTGGTTGATGCGAAATGTGAGTGGTGAGTGTGTGTCCTCCTATTGGTTGTGAATAATATTGGGGGTGTGTGTTAGCTTCGACGTCTTTCGGTGGTGGTGGATGTTTAAATAATTTCGGTCCTTATGCCTATCGTCTTATGGGTGATTTATTGGTCCTTGCTAAGGTTTACCTAAGTGTTGATTACGTGATAACAAGTGTATACGAATCAGGGGTTGCTGGCAATGACATAAACAGTCCTTCATTTAACATGGGACGTTCAGTCCTGGGACCGCAACAATGAACATGTCACTGCATAATACTGTTCTCAAGAATCTATTGATGTAAGTAGGTCTTTCGTACTCGAAAAAGTAAACTTAAGTGATTTCATGATAGTTGTTAATCCTTGAAATGCTATTTCCTCATTAGGAAATACCATATTGCCGACCCCGTACCCTAGATAAAACAAGATGGTACCTTGACTCTTGGCCATCATATACGTCAAGTACCTGGAGTATGGGGCAATAATTCAGTTCGTTGTTCCGTTTGTAACCCCTACCCTTGTACCTTAAATTCAGAAACTCCATCCAATAGCAAAGTACATAGCTCTTCTACGGGTCGATATGAATGCTAGACCTAGTAACACGCGGTATATAAAATCACACAATATCAAGATAACGATACTTACTATTCCAAGACAACAGAATCTTGAAAGAGCCGTCTGTCACTGATCGTTATCAAGTAAGAATGACCTAGTGACGATATACAGTGATCAATGATTCATTGCACAAAGACTTCCAGCAATTGGAAACTTAATGAATATTAAATTTGAAGAATTACCACTTAACTAATAAACGTTTAATTCCAATTTGTCAAAGACTAAAACAGCCCCATAAAATAACCCATTACGTAATATTCAGTAAGAAAATTTTGTCTGTACTGAAACGCTAGATCAAAATGGTCTTATGCATCACAAAATTGATATATTATTTGGAAAATAGTCTTCAAACTATTAGTATATATTACTATTGTAGGATACCAAAAGAAATCGCGAATCGACTATTGCCAACAAAAACAAATTGTAAACCGGTCGATATCTTCTAGAAGCAAATCGAAAAATTATTCTATATAACAAAATTAAGTTGCGTGACTCCTCAACGTGGAGGTGAAGCGTAGGTTAAGGAAAGCATAAAAGCGTGGTCCTTGACAACCAAAACAGAGTCCTTAGAAATCGGTTGTGACCAGCACAAGCGTGAGTCGCTTGGTGTTGGAAAAAGAGTTTTAAAAGAGTGCGTCCTTGTGTGTTTTCATTTCGTTATCTTGGTGTTCTTTTCCTAAGTTAAATCAGTTTACGAGTTTTGAGTTTGTGTTATCGTGTTCTTGTTCTTTCGATAATTTTCGGTGTCCCGAGACCAGTATTCGTCATCCTACGCTATTATTTTATTATTACTATTGTTACTATTATTACTACTACTGTCACCTTTTTTATTTTATTACTATATTGTTGCTATGATTTATTACTATTATTATTACTATTATTATTATTAGTATTATTACTTTTAGTAACTATCAATAATCGATAGTATAGAAATACCAAATTCGAATAATTAATATTCGATTAGCCAACGTGCAACTTCGCCCATCGAAACGTAACGATGCCATAAAGTATACACGTACATAAAGCATCACCACAAAATTAATCCATCGCCTAGAACGTAGTTACCAAGTAATCGATAGTCCAATAAATACCAAATTCGAATAATGGATATCCAACTAACCAACGTTCAAATTCACTCACCAAAGCACATCAACGTAACGAAGCATGCCATTACGTAACACTCTACACAAGGATCCGTTCATGTATATTCCCTTATACCGAAAGGCCGTTACATATTTCATGTCTCTAATGACCACAAACTTAATCAATCGCTCAGAAATTATTTACAGTCTAACGAGTACCAAATTCGAACGATTAACATCCAACTAGCCAACCCTAATTTCTCACATAAAAATAGAACAGTGTGACAAAGCGTACCACTATGCGATACTTCCTTTATTTACGTATAGACTCGCTCATATTTAGTTCCTTACATTAAAAACATACATAATTGTGCCTATGATTATGAAAGCAGTCTAACGAATTTACTTCTGAAATATTAAAAGCTTCGGCCTTTAAATACGTTATAAATTATAAAATTAATTGCGATAAAGCTACAAACTCAATCTAACGATTCAATTCTTCACTGTTTTGTAGAAGATAAATATATTTTATCGTAATATAAATGAATGCAATACGAAATAAATAATAAAATCGTTCCTCTTAAGTCGATGACTTAGACCACTTTCATAATTATAGGCACAATTTAATAATCTTCATGATCACAAATTTAAATCATAATCTGAAACATAATTTTCCAGCAATTGATCGACTAATAAACACAAAATTCAAGAAATTAATATTCAAATTGGTTAACAAAAGTACCAAATATACTGCTCTCCTCGATTTGTTTTCGTGGATATAAATGGACACCAAAATCTTCTACGTTTTTTAACATTTAGCACATTACTATATTTAGATAAAATTATTTAAATAATTAAAACACTCGCAATAAACTATTTCAAACAAAAATTGGATTGACACTTTCCATAAAATTCTTCTCTCTCTCTCTCTCTCTCTCTCACTCTTATTAACCGTTACATACTCATGTTTCCCCTTTGACGATTCTCACATAACTGTTTTATTCTAGCACATTTTTCTAAACATTTTTCAACATCATTCATACTATACTGCACTCGCATATATTATATTTATATCATCGCAAATGAGTTTCACTTATTCAACCTCATTCGCATTCACACATATGTGGGAATGGAATAAGTGTGGCTCTGGGAAATGTCGAGTGTGTCTGGACTTAGAATGAAAGTGACCATGTGCGCAAGGATCGACTGCAAGGATTATTTATGGCAGAGTCGATTGAAAGTTTAAGGATGCGTGCAGAGTGGTGGAAGTGCCTGGCCTACCGAGGTTGCGTGAGAAAGGAGTATGACTGGAGAAGAAAGTCAGGGTATGAATGAGGAGGATGAACGGTTTAAATAAGGGTGCAAGGGCGCGGGCGAGGACAGTCCTTAACGGTCCTCAACATAGTGTCTGTATTGGAGGTATCAAGGGGGTATCGCGTCGTTCCCTTGATCTTCCTGGTCGCGTGGGTTCCGCCCGAAATAGTTCGTCTTCGCGGTTGTAAGGCGCGAAGATATCCCGATGTGGATGGACGGTTCGACGCGACACGGTATCTCGTCGACTTAACGAGGAGATACGAAAATCGTCTCGTGTTAGAAGAGAACTGTCGTCTCTGACGTGTCGAGAGGAAGCCGTTAGAAAGAACCGATGTCTTTGAGAGTTCGTTCGGAAGTCCTTTGACCAAGGGCGTTCCCTTGGTTCGCGAATCCGTTACCTTGGAGCGAGGGAAGGTTCCCCCGAAAAACCACGATAGTGGAGGAAACCCTCTCCTCCAAGGTGGGGTACCTGGGGTTCACCCGCGCGCCGGTGACCCCATCGGCCGTTTGTTACCCCTAGCGAAGGCCTGAGGCTTCCAACGTGTGCGGACCACGTGGAGCCCTCAGGCCTATTGTCAGCCAAGTCTTAAGAGCCGTCGCCTAATTTCGTTAAATTAGGGATTTCCAGGATTCTCGTGTTCCGCGACACTGAAAAAAGGTAAAGCAGTCAAACATGCTGAAGGCATGGAGCGGAAAATTCCGATGCCGAATTGTTCGACCCTAAGACCTGGCTGTTGGAAGACCGTAACGGGTCTTCCTTGTTCCACGACGGAACAGTGTCTATGAAGTAAAAGGCGATTGTACCCGTAGCGGGTCTCTAGTTTCGTAGCCAGTAAGTGTAAGTTTATTGTATTTTAATAAGCAGTAAGACAACGTTACTTTAGACAATCCACCCACCCCGACCCTACACATATAAAACCACACTCACAGTTTTTGCATAGTGTTAGATAACTATAGTTATCTATAGGTGTTTATCTATGTGCATTAGATAAACTCCAAACCGGCTAACTTTCCCTTTTCATCCCTTACTCATCCTCATCACCCTATTGCACACTTCAACCTCGACCTTTTCTGCATCATCCTCTCTTACCCTTTGATCTGTAGACTATGAGTGAGGTTGAATGAGCGAAACTCATTTATCCTATAATTGTGCAGTGTGTCGTATAAATATAATGTGACCGAGTGCCGTCTAGTGTGATTGATATTTGGAAAAATGTATAGAAGAATGTGCCAGTTGTCTCAGAAGTATCAGAGTGAACACGTAAATTTAATCGTTATTAACCCTTTGCAGTCGACGATTTTTTGGCTAGAGAACAGTAGAAAATCAAAGATTCTCTATTAAAAAACTGACAATACTTTCTTTAGAAATAAATAAAGAATTTTATAATAATAGAATTATAGAATTATTTGATTTCGATACCTTACACACTGTTACATTACATTAAATTTGATGTATTAATTAATATCTATCTTCCAAATTTTATGAAATGGTGACTGAGGGTCACCTCTTGAGTGCTAAGGATTAACAGTAGGACTACCAACCCAGTCAAAGTGACTGGTCTCGTATTAAGAAAGAACTGTAATCGATATATTCACTCAAATTCATCGTATCGCTGAAATTACTATAATCTGTGCACGTTATAGTTACATAGGTACCCATTAAAGATCGCTCGTTCCAGTGTTAAGAGTGAATGAGAGAGAAGACACTTCTGGCAGGAGTGCATCGATTTATCATTTCAAATAGTTTATTATTTAAATATTTTAACTTGAATATACTTTATGTGTTGCTCGTTAAAAATGTCTTAGTTATTATTGCCCATTCTATCCACATAGACAACCTCCACTTACTTCCTAATTCGCATATAAATGTAGGGATACTGTTTGGTAGGAGTAAACTGTAAACTAATTGTAAGAAACTAGTTACATGTATTCGAGTGGAGAGTTTGATATGAACTGTATTGTTTCTTGTGGTTTGTTGCGGCCCTAGGATCGCAATGTCCCAAGTCAAGTGGAGGCCTGTTTATGCCTCTATTGTAAGCATCCCTTGACTTGCACATACTCAGCGTCGACTAACCCACAGCTGGGATAGACCGTGACAAGGACCGATAAATTATCCTCTTAGACGACAGGCGCCAGAACCTAAATTGTTTAAACAACCACTACCACCGAAAGACACTGAAGTGGGCATACACCCCCAATAGCATACCAACCAATCAGAAGACAGTCGATCCCTGTAAAACTACTGACAAGGCATTCACAAGGACTTCTCTCGCAAAAACCACCAGCACGACGACACCAGCATCATCACTCGAGACCCACCAACGACTCTGCCAGAAGGCTGTCATCTACAATAGAACTCTCTGCAGATCAACACCAACCAGGTCTACCTCTATCAAGTTAGAGTAGGCCGCATCTCAAGCAACATTGCCGCAGCAGCGTAATGGGCCTTACAACGCCGTGAAACTCCACCAGCGAGTTGCAGTGTTCGGGATGCAACATGGTTCTTGATGATGGATTGGTCTCCTATGGTGCTGGCCTGTTGTTATCCCCATGGTCGTCGTTGGTATTGATAGGGTAGCAGGTGGAAAGACGACAGGAAAAGGAAGGAATTTTGTTCCGGGCCTGCTAGTGGACTCATCAGTAAGGCTTTCTTCCAGTAGGCTCTGCCTTAGGTCAGAGATACTTAGATGTCATAGGAACTTCTGTTTAACACTAGATTTATGGAACCCGTCAATTTGACGGATGTGCCGAGTATACAACATTCACTTATTTCCTAATTCGCATATAAATGTAGGTATACCGTTTGGTAGGAGCAAAGTATAAACTAAGAGACTTGTTACTAAGTCACTAGTGCTAGTACTAGTTACTAGTTACTAAAAGACTAATTACGCAACCAACCGACACTCTCACGTCAACTCTCGCTAAAAACTCAGTAAAGGATTGTCTCAAGACAGCCCTTATACTTTTATTTGAACCTAGCAGTCTCTCTTCTTTGACACGCAGACTTTCCTTCTCGATCACTCATAAGCATCCCGTCCATACAATCCTTGCACATGGTCACTTGTCCTTCCACATATACTCCATATATCACCCTGAACGTTCGATCTGAACCCAAGGCTACTGTTTATTATTCGTCATCAGCCAGGTAGGCTCAAATGTTCCTTTGCACTCACTCTCAAACCCTAGCATCCTACATAAATATTGCCAATTATCCTAAAATCAGGCATTCTTATGCTAGTAATCGGTTCGAAGTGTCACTGTTAAAAGATCTGCTACGTACTCATTCCTCCCAAAGTTCGCATGTAAGTTTGTAACGAAAATGAAGGCTTACTTCGAATTCGACAACAGCTTCCTCCGGTAAAAGGAATTGTACACGCCTGAATGAAATTATTCGCGACCAACCGGAAAATAATTTTCAAACAAATTGTAATGATCAAAACCCAACCAGTCGACATCGGATTCTATTCATGGGACTCGATAAACAACGCGATAAAAGGTGCCCACGATTGACCACCTACTTCAGAACGCCATTGCAAACTCCTCTCACCTGCTGCCATCTATACACCTTTCAGCTGAATCGTGGCCAAAAGGAGCGACGCACGATCATTGATATCACGGTGTGCGTGTTTGGCAAGCAGCCGTTCACCACGGAACAATGATCGACAAGCGACACCGTTGACCTGAAATATCGGCGACAGGACGCAACAAAATGGATGCCTTTCGTCCGTATCTGCGATCCGTTCGACGCGTTGGTCGCGCTAATCCCGTTGAAAGGTGTAACGGTGGCGGAGAGCTAGCCACGAGCCAGCGATCCGGCGATCTATCTACCGTTCTTAATCATAATTACGCAAGCTCGCGCCAGAGTGCGTGACAGGAGCAACGAGGCAGCAGCGTTATCGCGGCTTCACGGTCTATCGCATTGTCGGTTGCTCGCGGCTGTTCGTCTTCATCAGCGGTTTTTCGTGGAAAAAGAGGCACGCGATAGCGTGCGCGCGCACGCACTCGTAGAGAGAGAGGGATCGTGGGCAGCGCCGCTGCCGGAAAAGGACGCAGGCATGCGTGAAAAATGGCCGCCGCTTCGAGCCGAATCAACGAGCCGATTCGGAACGTAGAGGGTAGAATTAACGGCGCTAGACGAGCTACGCGTCGAGACGCGATCGAGAAACGATAGCCTGTAATTAATAGAACGTTGAAAACTTTTAACGAGAAAATATCGGCCCTCTCGCTTCGATCTGAATGGCGCCAACCTGGCGCCGTGAATTCTTCCTCCGCCGCTCGTTGCGTTTCGCTCTCTGCCTCCAACTTTTCGCTCTGGCTGGCCAGAATTTTCTATTCCATGCACAGAATTTCGTTGCCTGCCTATTCGATGAGCTGTTTGCGATATGTCTAAATAATTGAACGTTTTGGTTGGTTTATGTTAACGATCTGATCGTTTCGACGAAATCGCGTGGAGCTTGCGAATGGAACAATGGATCATTTTGCGACATGGTTGATGAATGGACTTGACGCAGTGCTGCGATAGCTTATCGGTGCTTGATAATCCATGAAAAGGGATTTCTTTTTTGGTTTGTAATTTGTAGGGTAAGCGCGAAGTCAGCAGGTTCGAGTCTTTTGTATTTCAGAAGATTTTATTCAATGAGTTAAAATGAGGAAAAAATAAAAAGATCGGATTTTCGAGATTGATTTTGTTTCAAAGTGTATATTTGTAGAATATTCACACAAAATTTCAAGTTACTTTTATTTAAAGTACAATATTTACGTAAATAGATAGTTCTTAAAATGTTACCATATTTTATGACTTGCTTTAAATACAATTTTTTCAAAATAGCCTTAATTGATTTTTTAATGATATCAGAAATATTACTAAAAGTGTCGAACTAATTTGCTTGATATTTTATGAACTTCACAAATTTTTATAATTTCGATAAATCTTAGAAATGTTATATAGTTGACAAATTTTACACATTTTATAAATATTAAAAATTGTACAGTTTTTACAAGTGAAAACTGGCTGTGCATACAATTATCAAAGTACATGTTCCTTACGATATCTGTACTCATTTAAAGTATTTTAAAGTATTTTAAAGTATTTAAAGTATTGTTCAATATTTGGCTCGGTGTATGAAATACATAAAAAAAACAACAAATACTTACTATTGGCGAGACAGAAATTTCAAATGATCATTATTTTATGTCAGTGTATGTACTTAAACAAAAATACATATGTAATTAACATCACAACGTTACGTCTATAATTTTCTACATAATTACGTATAAGTACACAGACTTCTAACTGAAACCAATATAACATACAAAAATTTCTTCGATAATATAAAAGTTCATTTCTATTTATTTCAGTATTTCATTGTCACATAAAAGATATTTTAATACACATATGCATATTGTATAAAAATATTACAATTATTTATTGAGAAACTAAATTTTGTCACAAAAACTAAACGTACAAAAATTTAACAACACTCTAATTATTAATAGTAATAACGAAACGCTGAACCAATCATACACAAAAATAATTTAATGCCAATCTAATCTAAATTTATGAAAATAATTATTAACAAGAGAGCAAACTATTAAGTTCACAATAAATTGTGTGAAATATTTAAGAAATAACTGTAATAATAACGAAAAGTCTGTTCCAAAATTTAAAATATGATACGATAAACTTATTTTGTCTCAAAATGAAATAAAGGTACAATTTTACGATTCAATTTTGAACTCGAAGAAATTCCAATCTCATGGGAAAATGGAAAAGATAACCTATTACATTTCTCTCTCATGTTCCCTATATTCAATAACAACATAGTAATCTGATATACATACAGGAAAATTACAAATAAATTCACAGCGTTTGAAAATATTTCCACAATTTTCAAACCAGCTGATCAAACTCCACCCTCCATCGAATTCTTGTATTTCACGATCCGAGAATAACACCCTCTCATATCCACCAAACAAAACCTGGGTTCTCGAAAAAAACGAAGCCAACGGATAAAAGATAGATGGATTTGTAAGATATCCTCAACTATCGATCACTCAACTGTAAAGTGAGACTTCTGCAACCTCAGCCAATTAGGTCGACCTAGGGGAAGCTACTAAAAGCACCCTATCTGAAGACACTGCATAGTACCATCGAGCAATAGTACCAGCATGTTCGTTTCTTTTTACCTTCCATCTGCTCGATCAAGCGCATTGAGAATTTTCCTGTTTTCAATCAAACTATCATATACACTCGCATATAAGCCGTTCATTGCACAAATTGATTAACTCCATAAAACAAAAAGTGGAGAAATGCAATGAAATAATGTATATTGTTTTTTAAAATTCCCTTTATAATTTAAATCGAAATAAATATCGTAGAATGCATAAATACAAATGTAACTTTCATCTAACGGTATATAAAATTTATAAGAAAAAATAGCCAAAAGGTAATCGTTGGTAATGTTACCATTTTTATGTTACTGGAAGAGTTAATCGATTTGGCAAGTGAAAAAAGTAATAAATTTAAATTTTACTAAATTTTACTTAAATTCTGATAAGACGGCGCTAAAAAATTCACCGTTGTCATTCATGGCTTGTTAGTGCATTTGAGTTGCATTGTTGCAACGATTTACATTAGAGTACGGAGTTAATCAAACTGACCTCTGAAATAAATTATTTATTATTCAGTGGCCAAAAAATTTTTGTCGTTTAATGGTGTTAATCTTAATTATAGAGGGAAGTTATTATAAATATAAAAAGTTATGACTATGCCAAGTGCTTTGACGCTTAAATTTAAGATTTTTCAAAAAATGGAGTTTATCGATTTGTGCAGTGAACGGCTCATATACAGTTGGTTACGAAAGTATTTGAACGCTATATTTCAATAGAATTTTTTTAACTAAAGGTTCTGCTTTTAATCAAAGTTTGAGTATACAATGTGTGTCTCATTCAAGTTGACACAGGGAGAAATCTTGTAAACGGATCATTTAAAAAAATATAAAGTGACGCTTATTTTTAGTATTTTGTTCGTTTCTTAATACTCAGTATTTTGTATTTTATAGTTAAAAGTAGTAAGAAATAAATTGTTCTTTTGTGACAACTGTCTGCAGAATTTTTCGTTGCGTCAAGTTAAATAGAACACACTATATATAAAGCATAACGGGTTATGCATGAAGTAACCTTTTGACGACGAAAAATGTCATTATGGTGCACATTCACAATTTTCTCAAATAAAACATTTTTTATTTGAAAAGCTATCGTGCACAATTAAAAAGTTATATTCGAAAAGACAAAACTTCGTTAAAATTTTGGACATTGTTCTCATCTTGTTGAAATTGTATTTTATAAAGCAAAGAAATGTTACGTATATTATTTATTATGCTCCACATACTCACAAAATTTTGTTTATTTTGATAAAAGGTTTGTTCATTTTCCCTTTTTTGATATTTCAAATAACTTTTTATTTTCATTCAAAATAAAATCTTCTGTGCATGTAGAAAATAGTGGAATATCGCTTCAAATAAATATCATTAAGGCACAAAGTTACAATCGGTATTTGGTTTCCTATTTTTTTCCCTCTTTTTGTAACTATATAATGATGATATACAAAACAAAGAAAAATATTTCAAATACAAAATATTTAATCTTTAATCAAAATATTTAATCTTATTCCAAAAATTTAATTTCGTGAGATCCTATTTAGAAAATGAAGATGTTGTTAGCACTTTAATTATTAACTATGCTAATACTAATTATTTACCATCCAGGGGATGGTAACCATTGGAAATGATGAGGATGGAAAGATATTTTCTGCTTATATAAAAATTATTTCACACGTAACTCGTTATGTTTTACGTATCACACATATCAACATTATAATTAGAATTTTTGGATTAAAGAATTTCCTTCGAATATAGTGTTTAAGTACTTACTTCCGTTACACATTGTATATATCACTCTTCTAACGGCAAACCCGTGGTTATAAAAGCTAGATTAACACGTTAAATGCTATATTGGCCCCTGAGGACTGATATTAAAGTTCAATTTGGTCCTTTATGCTTCACAGCGTCAAACTTGAAAAATAATACTTCGGGTTCAATAATGTTTTCGTACAAGATAGTCATTTTCTATAAAACAGAAAAGAGTTTTATTGAATTTCTATCTGTAACTATTTATCATCTCAAGGACAACTACATACAATATATAAGTTTGATAGTAAGTTACGTGTCATTTTATTTAATACATTAAAAGCATTAATTAATATTGAAAAATATTAAATTACTATCTCCTCCAAAATTCCGATACTATTTACTCACCAATCTAGCAATATTGACTTCTTAAAGATTAAATCATTTTTAAAAATTCGATCAAAATTCCCGAAATTATTTATTATCAATTTGGTAAATAATTATTTCATTATCTAACAATGTATGGTAATCAAAATTGCAAAGAACCCGATATTTAAAAAATTAAAAATACCCAATGTTTTGCATAAATTCCACAAATGAAGGACCGTTTTAAATTAACACGGAATAACATAATCATGTTAACACAAGTAAATTAAAATTTTCAATGAATTTTGTCGAAGCATTCAAAACGGAAACAAATTTTCTTCTACGAAGAAAATGTCACTTCTCTTTCTCTTTCATCCATACCCAAACTCATTTTCCACGCACAACGGTCAGTCTCCCTACTCATTCTCTCTTTATTCACACACGGACTCATTTTCCCTGCTCGCATGCCACTTAAATAAGAAATAAACCAAAATTATCTGCACGTTGGCACGGTAATGGCCACGATCACTCAACGAAGAAAAGAGAAAGAGACGGAAGAAGGTGAAAAGAGAAGAAAAAAGGAAAACAATATGAAATATGCCTGGAGGAAGCAGTTGATTCGCAGGTCGGTTAATAGGATTCAAGATAAAGCCGGTCCTTTCCGGTCGAGCACGATTCGGTCTGCTCACGGATGTGTCTGACGCGTGTACACAGGGGTTGTAAGTTCACGTATCAGCCGGAACGGCTGGAAGTTTCATGCTACAGCAGCATTACGTGGCACAAAGTCCCGTTCTCGTGTTACGAGCCGTGTGAGGATAAAAGGGGGCGTGGGGGCTTATAACAGGGTACGCGTGCCCCATCAGGCCACCCGTTGCACATTGTGCTTTCCTGCCGAGGCCACCTTAGACACGCGGTCACGTCGATGCCACGTTACAGCTCGGGCACGCGGAATAACGTCGCAGAAAAACGGCCAAGGGTGCAGCGTTCGCTGGGTGCAGCGTTTTCGAGCTGCCGCCACCCCTCCACTAGGGGACGAACGCGCGCTTTTCGCCGGCAGATCGAATCTATGGTAATTTTATACTGGTTATTGTTTGCTCTCCTTCCTTTCCCGAACGCACGTTTTTAATGGAAATCAGTTCGATCGGTAGAATCGTGTTATTATTTTGCCAAGGTGCTATGGTGTGACAAAGGGGGGTTTTTCTTTGGTAATTGCGTCAGTAATGTACGATTTGCAAATGTAATACTTCGATTCGTGACATGTCTTTCTGCAATTGCATTTTTGCTTTATTCGAAAATTTGCGCGATTTTATTTACTTGCATACAGCGATTTCATATAAAGACAAATACAATATTTAAAGTAAAGCATTAAGTCAGATGAGAAAAATATGATTTGAATTTTGCAACTGAATGAGATTTACGTCAAATTAAAGATACTATTTCTGAAAGTCTTTAATGACATGTCAAAAATGTCTAAGATGAAGTAATACTGTAGATATTATGTATCGTGATATTTGTCACTCATATTTTTTCATTAGTAATTGAAGTGAAATTACTCTTTTCTTTTATTTCTTATTTTAGTATATAGACGTTATATATATATAAATTTTTTTTATTTCAGTATAAATAGTATAAATACGATAATTTGTATCACCCGTAGATATATGCAGTCGTTATGTGGGTTGTTTTAATAATATGATGCTATATATGTAAATTGGTTTTAAAGTTGGAAGGGAATAACGAAGGATTTGTTTATTATTGTTTATTATTGCCAGTGTATGGTATGATACTTTGGCACAATGAAGTGCTATTTAAATAATTAAACTTTAAATTCATATTTTTGCAAATTATTTATTTGACAAAGTCTTGTATATAGGAGAAATCCTACATATTAAATTACAGTTAAACTATAATAATTATATAGAGTTATATGGAGTTTTGTGGTGTATATAAAATATATGAAATTTGATCAATGTTTGAAAATTTTATATAAATCTATGTAGAACCTTAAACGTGTAATATGTAACATATGAATATTAGGAAAAACAATATAAATTTGTTAATTTAAATGTTATACTTCTTTGATAATTAAGCATCCAATAATTTATATTTCACTATAATATATGTACTTTATACATGAAATATAAAATATAACAAATGTATTTTCCAAAATAAATATCGGCAACAAACCAATTTATATATTAATTTATCTTGACGATGTTCATTAATTTGTATTACATATGTATAGTACCAGTAGGATATTTCTGTTACGTAATAATTTTCATTAATGAGAATCTATTCTTATTTCTTAAACAAATTCAGAATTAGATATGTAGTATTTTAAATAACGTAAAAATGGAAATATTTTTTATTCCATGATATATATTTCTTAATTAAAAGTGTAGAATAATTGTCAATAATTTTCTCGATATCGTAGAATTTTAAATTGTCAAATATTTGTCAAACATATATATATATTTATGAACTTCTATTCGAATAAATTTCCTGTAGTTATTTATGCATGTGAACACGCGTTCTGTCTTTATCCTTCTTTCATTCAATGCAGTTATTCTTAAAAATGATTAGGAATTCCTACTTAAAATATTAGGTGCCACGCAACCTTGGTCCACACTATAATTTCAAGAGCTCGATCCAAACATATCTCTTCCACACCTCAAACTCTATAAATACCCTACATTGCACATCCATTGCTATATTCTCATACACCATCGACTCCATCTGCATAAATTCTTTCATGCCCATAATATGTACATGTTCATGTATGTAGTTTCTTTGACTAATTCTTATTCCTCTAGATGTTTCTCAATGTATGGTTAACTAGGACTTATTTCAAAAATATTCTTTCTAATACCATGATTTTTTGCTAAAAGCGAATACTTTCAAAACGTATTCCACACAAACGATTACTATTTGTTTACAAATCGAAGGAAATATTTTTATTTTTCCGCTTAACCGTTTCTTTCGTTATAGAAGAATAGCAATTCGAGCATTTCTTACTATAAAGTCGATGATATTTTTAAAATGGTAAATGAGAAGTCGGATACAAATTAACAAGTAGAATTATTTTATTTCGACATGCCATGATATTCCAATTATTTTATTTCACATTAGTTTATTCCAATTATTTCATTTTACATTATTTTCACAATTTATTTTATTCCACATTTCCTCGTTATGTCACTCTAAATGTAATTTATTAATTAACAACGATTTTCCGAATTTGATTAAATGGTGACTAAATGGTCGCTTCTCGAGTTCAAAGAGTTAATATTCTAAATTTTTGAGTGACCACGGTGATTTTTGAATAATTTCACCAAAAATTATTTTACTTTATCGTAATATAAACGAATGCACGAAAGAAATGGTAAAATCGTTTCTTAAAAATTTTTAACACAAACCACTTTTATAATTACCGCGACAGATTGGAACAAAGTTAGTATAAAAATTATAAACTGCAACATGGATCTATATATTGTGACATCAGCAACATATGAAGAATGCAGTGTCAAAATTTCATACGTACACCGACATTAAGAAGTTACTATAATAAAAAGAACTATATTAATTAAATTCTAATCAGATAATTACAATCAGGTCATCGAAGCAACAATGAAAATTAGAGTCACTATATACATTTATTTCCATCATACCATTTTAACTATTGCCATCTACGTACATATATTTAACCCTTTGCACTCGGCGATCTTTTCGTTACATAAACATAGTAATTCGTAGATTTTTTGCCATAAAGTCGACGATAATTTCAAAATTGTAAATAAGAAGTGCAAATTAACAGTAAAACGTAGAATTATTTTACCTCGATTTTCCACGCCTCGTTGGGAAATTTTTAATTCGAGATATTAATTAACAACTATCTTTAGAATCTGATTAAATGACGACTGCAAGTTGTCTCTCGAATGCAAAGGGTTAAGTATACTTTACATATCGCCAAATCCAGCAACAGATATAACTATAACCCACACGTTACACTATACCATCTCAAAGTCTTTGCACACAAGCGAAAATTTTTCATATCACCTCCTTATGGAAATGCTCTTCAAGTGTGTGATTTAATTTCAAAAGTCTACACCTATGTGCTTAATTATTTTCAAACGGCGACGAGTATACTCGACGAAGACAGAATACGTGCACTATCCTGTAAAATTGAAAGAAATTCTAACAAAATAATAAATATTGCTTGTTCTTTGTATTCAAAATATTATTGATTCGTAAGCAAAACGATATTTGGAATTGAAAATATATTTGCATTGAATGATCGAGTATCATTGCATCAAAATATGTTCAAACTACGAATATGTTTTAATTTCATCTATATTGCACTTTAAATAGCGATAAGCAAATTATTTTTCCTCCACGACGAATATGCTTGTCGAGCAAAAAATTATTTCTTTCCACGACGAATATACTCGTCATAAGCATCGAAATGGTTAAAATTCCGAATGTCGATTCTTCTCATTAGTATTCCATTAAATTACACAATCTCATTCAAGCTATAAAATTACACATCTCGTTCAAGCTATAAAATTCATTCTCATTAATTACTTTTAGTAAACGTGTAAAATTTGGCAGCCCAATTAAAGGACAACGAAAAATTTATCAAGGTTGTGACAATGATAGATACCATGGCTCACGAAAGTATTCGAACGCCTTAAATATTTTAAGAAAATACTCTAACTTGAAAATTCTGATTTTAATAAAAGTATGCGTGTATGCAAAACCCGAAAAGTTACATAGATCAATTTCTTTTATTCGCAGATGTTCCTTAACTTGGGTAAAATTATTATATATTCCGATTTCTGTTTTAGAATATTTCTGTTAAATGCAACTATATAACGATGCGAGGCAAAGAAAAACTTTTCGATTAAAAAATGTTTAACTTTTAGTACTCTGATACATTACAGAAAAAATTTCTCTGTGCAAGATGTTAGTGGTGGATGAAATTTAATAACAGCAAGAACAATTCTTTATTTAAGTAGAAAGATTATAAAACACAAATATAACGTTTAAATATAATTAATTTTTCACAATTACTCTACCACAGGACTTCTCACTATTATAACTCAATTGCAACTAACGTATCCGAAATCACTCACTTTTTTCTTTCTTCTTCATACATTACATTCACATACACAATTCACACACACCGCAATCATTACACGCATACTCATTTATTATAATAACCTGAATCATTTCATATTGGAATCCCATGCATACTTGCTCCACTCATCCCAACACGTACATACTTAAAAATCTATGTAACCACTACCACACAAAATCCCGTTCAAGAATCGAAAAAAATTATTAAAACTTCCGTCGTTGCTTATACCTTCTCATTTTGTGAGAAAGAATTACCACGTGCATAACTCGTTATACTTCACGTACACACAAGCTTTCATTAAAATCAGAATTTTTTAGTTAGAGAATTCTTTTGAAATATCGCGTTCGGATATTTTTGCGAGGCACTGTATATCCCGAACGTTTGGCCCGCGCCATTGTTAAAACAACCTCGTGACCAAATCGCGACACAGGTGAAGTCGAAAACCTCATAAACGAATTCCAATCGAAAAAAATTATTAAAACTTCTATCGTTACTTTTACCTTTCATTTTCTGCCATCGAAAGAATTACCACGTGCATAACTCGTTATACTTTACAAAGCTTCCATTAAAATCAGAATTTTTTAGTTAGAGAATTCTCTTGAAATATCGCGTTCGGATATTTTTGCGAGCTACTGTATAACCCGAACGTTTGGCCCGCGCCATTGTTAACCCTTTGCGCTCGACGAGTTTTTGGCTATTATAGAAGGGTACTAATTGAAAAATTTTCTGCCATAAGACTGATGTTATTTTTTGAGCAATAAATAAGGAATCGTATAATAACTAACACGTAGAATTATTTAATTTCTATACCTCACACACTGTTATATTATTTTAAATTTGATATAACAATTAATATCGAGCTTTGAAATTTTATCAAATGGCGACTGAAGAGCGCCTCTCGAGTGCAAAGGGTTAAAACAACCTCGTGACCAAATCGTAACGCGGGCGAAGTCGAAAACTCCATAAACGAATTCGAATCGAAAAAAATTATTAAAACTTCCATTGTTACTTTTACCCTTCATTTTCTGCCATCGAAAGAATTACCACGTGCATAACTCGTTATACTTCACGTACACACAAGCTTTCATTAAAATCAGAATTTTTTAGTTAGAGAATTCTTTTGAAATATCGCGTTCGGATATTTTTGCGAGGCACTGTATATCCCGAACGTTTGGCCCGCGCCATTGTTAAAACAACCTCGTGACCAAATCGCGACACAGGTGAAGTCGAAAACCTCATAAACGAATTCGAATCGAAAAAAATTATTAAAACTTCCATCGTTACTTTTACCCTTCATTTTCTGCCATCGAAAGAATTACCACGTGCATAACTCGTTATACTTTACAAAGCTTCCATTAAAATCAGAATTTTTTAGTTAGAGAATTCTCTTGAAATATCGCGTTCGGATATTTTTGCGAGCTACTGTATAACCCGAACGTTTGGCCCGCGCCATTGTTAACCCTTTGCGCTCGACGAGTTTTTGGCTATTATAGAAGGGTACTAATTGAAAAATTTTCTGCCATAAGACTGATGTTATTTTTTGAGCAATAAATAAGGAATCGTATAATAACTAACACGTAGAATTATTTAATTTCTATACCTCACACACTGTTATATTATTTTAAATTTGATATAACAATTAATATTGAGCTTTGAAATTTTATCAAATGGCGACTGAAGAGCGCCTCTCGAGTGCAAAGGGTTAAAACAACCTCGTGACCAAATCGTAACGCGGGCGAAGTCGAAAACTCCATAAACGAATTCGAATCGAAAAAAATTATTAAAACTTCCATTGTTACTTTTACCCTTCATTTTCTGCCATCGAAAGAATTACCACGTGCATAACTCGTTATATTTTACAAAGCTTCCATTAAAATCAGAATTTTTTAGTTAGAGAATTCTCTTGAAATATCGCGTTCGGATATTTTTGCGAGCTACTGTATATCCCGAACGTTTGGCCCGCGCCATTGTTGAAACAACCTCGTGACCAAATCGCGACACAGATGAAGTCAAAATCACCGTAAACGCATTGGTATCGAAAGAGATAGATTATTTTGCAGCGTCGTAAAATCGGCGTTCTGACGCGTTTCCGTTTTGAGAAAGTAGAGACCTAGATGCATGCATGCGTGCCAGAGGTGCGTGGAGGGATCGCGTGGCGACTATCGCCGAGCACGACCGGTTCGAGCGTAATCAGAGAACAATCGCTGCCTACCCTTCGGCTCGATTATTTTATGCCTTGCATATCGAAGCTAACGTCTTGATTCCGACCGGTCACGTGGGCCGCGATTGAACGCCTCGACCTGTCGCGGACGGCGTCCGTCGTAATTGGACGGTACACGTATCACTCTGCCCTCTGTCGGGCACCGGACGGCCGTCGAGCAAGGATTAATCCGTTCCTCCGCTCGTTCCCTTTACGCGGCAATGAAGGGAAGGGCGCCCTCGTGAACTCTATCCGAAATTGCTCCCCTCTGAGCGATGGCCGGAGGAATTTCTTCCCTCCCACGGATCCACCATGTTGCTCTTGGATGATCTATTAGCGCGGGAAAATGATTATGGCTGCTCGGCCAGAGGAAGTGAGACGGCGTGAATGGTCTTGTCGAGTTCGCCGGGCTCGTGTTTCATCGCGCAATTAAATGCTGAGTACTGCTGTACATTTGGTGATATGATGGAGGTATTAAGGCTAGGCTAGATCGGTGACTTTGAAGAACGGTGAAGAATTAAGCTTTACGTTTTGGATGAATAACGTCATATTTGTGCCTGTGATTGCGAAAGTGGTCTAAGTCACTTTTATTGGCTTCTGAAATATTAACCCTTTGCACTCGAGAGGTGACTCTCTGTCACCATTTAATCAGATTTTAAAGATCGACGTTAATTAATATATCAAATTTAAAATTACCTAACGATGTGTGGAATGTCGGAGAAAAAGAATTCTATGTCTTAATTTGTATATGATTTCTCATTAACCATTTTAAAAATATCGTCAACTGTATGACAAAATGTTTTCGAATTACTATTTTTCTGTAACGAAAGAGTCATCGAATGCAAAGCGTTAAAAGCTTCGGCCTTTAAATACGTCATAGATTATAAAATTAGTTGCGATAAAGCTACAAACTTAATTTAACGATTCAATTCTTCACTGTTTTGTAGAAAATAAATATACTTTATCGTAATATAAATGAATGAAACATGAAATAAGTAATAAAATCGTTCCTCTTAAGTCGATGACTTAGACCACTTTCATAATTATATTCACAATTATGGTGTAAAATTGCGAAGGGCTTTTTTGGGAAGATTTGTTTTATTATTGATTATTTTCGGGGTGTATGAATTATCGTATATTTAGCACAGCTGTTGATTTAAAAAATCGATTAATTTCATAAAATGGAGAATATAAATTTACCTGTTTCATGTGATGAAAATGTAAACAGTTATGAAAATTAATGAAAGAGGTGTTTAGCTGTTAAAATTTTTAAAAGTTTAAAAGGTGGACTTGATTATTTTAATTTTAATTATTTTTCATTTATTGTTTGTTTAATTGTTAATGGTGTTGAGAAGTTTCACTCTTTTGTTCTTAATCACTATAATATATGTTATTATCAGAGAGGTTACGATTTATGAATTGGAAACTCTTGTATTAATTAATATCCTGAAAAAATAATTTTTAGAGAACATCAGACGATTTAGGATAAATTATTGTTGATATATTTATAATTATTCTGTATTTATCATTTAAATTGGATTAATAAGTTGTTTCTAATAATACTTATAAACGATTTCAAATTTATTTACTATATTTATATATAATTTAAAACATAACACAATAAACATTCTAAGCATAATAAGAAACATATAATAATTTTAAATAATTTAAAATAGATACGGGTGTTATATTAGGTCACGATTAATATATAATAGTGGAAGTATTATGGCAAGAAAAAATAAAAGGATAGTATAAAAGATTGCGTATACAATAGGGAATAGGGAACAAAGTTACAATAAGAAGAATGAAAGTAATTTTGAACATGACATTTTATTGCATTTTGTAAATAGTTAAAATGGAGACTACACTTTTATTAAATTTTATTAAATTTACAGACTTTTTCGCATAAAACTGGGTCTTCTAATTTTGAGGTAGAATATTAAGGTCGGTAAATATGTTTCGAAAAGTTTAAAATTACCTCTACATTTCGAGCGTGAATTTCATTAATAAAAATAGGCTTTTAAATTATATTTGACTTTTGTTATGTCGTAGTTCCTGCTGCTGCAACTTTTGCATGGAAAAGACAGGTTATAAATAATTAGAAATTTTTATAAATATATAATTTCACATTTCTGCCACTTTTATTTGAAATACAATGGGTATATATGATTTTCAAAAGTGCAGACAAAAAGTTATTTCTCCTGTATAGAAACAAATGTTATTTAATATATTATCCGTGTATTTATTTTAAATTTTTCAGTGAAGTTACAATTTTTCTATGCCAGAATTATATTTTATGCCAAAATTATGGCGTAGATATTGAATATGAAGGAAAGTAGAATTGAAGTATTAGAAAAGAATTACGAAGCATAACCTTATTCGAGTCGAAGGAATTATGCGTTTGGTAGACAGACTGGGAAATTGTGTTAACAGAGGGTACAAAGTGAACAGAATAGACTAAAATGTTCCTTTTATCCCTATTCATATAAAACATTGCATAGAAGTATGATTGCAAGGAGCTTATAAAATTTCAGAGTACCATTTCATATATTTGTATTAGGTGAACCATGACGTGAATTAAAAAATAAAATATGCCTTAAAAATTTTATGGTCAGATCTTGTAATCGCTTAATTTATTTTATTTATACAAAATTAATATATTGAAAATCTGTAATGAAGGTATGATATTTACATAGGCGCATGTATTTACATATTTTCAGATGTAAGCACGTAATCAAAAGTTCTATGCCTGAAACTATAATTTTTGTAATTTAGCACCCTAAATTATAAGATGAAGTCACAAAATTAAATTAGTGCTCGATAATATATATCCATCGGAATATTAATCTTAGAAAATCAATGAAAAATTTAAAATAAAATCACCTAACTGATAATAAAGAACATAATCTACACAGGTTAATGGATTTCTGTAACAGTTTTTCATAAATCTATATAATATTTCATAAATCCCAATTACTTTATTGTCATTTAAACAGTAAGAAGTATTTTATGTATATAAATATTACTATATAGTCAATTATTAATGATATATATTGATACATAATTAACATATTTATATTACTATGTAACTTTAACTTTATATTGTATATAATAATAATATATAATTAATATACTAGACAAAAGATAAAATGAACTCGATATGTTTATTAGGTATACATATATACAAATGTAAGAATGCTTAAATAGTCATAACATCCTGGTCACATATTATAATAACAACTTTATGAGATTCTGAATATACTGGACAGAAATTTTTCGCCCATTTATTACTAAACTCCTCGAATAATTATTTCACAAGTAGAAAATCATCCGAAAAACGGCTTAGTATAGTATAATCGCATCTATTTCATAGTAAATAATTGTTTTCGGTAATTTTTTAACTGAATTTTCTATTTCTAATATTTACCATTTTACGTCAATTCTTTTGATCCTTGATGATAATTCATTATTTTACCAATGTCTAAGAAACTAAACACAAAAATTCCTAATTACCATTGCACGTTAATTCTCGTAATTAATTTTCGTGATCTTTGACAATAACTTTCTAAACCATTATTCTTTCAATATAGTCCACTTTATATCCTCCCACTCAATCACACACTTTATACTATTCCATTACTTTAAAAAAAAAAAAAAAAAACAGAAAAGAAGAAATGTCAATTGTAAACCTTCGAAACGAATTGAAAACCACCCCTAACAAGAAGCTTCTCGATTACGAGCTAAACAAACTGTCCAAAACTCACGAATTTCGCACATGGCCCTTTCATTGGTTCAAACCGCGCGCGTTTTCCCGCGCTGACTGAAAGGAACCGCGGAGTGGAAGATCTAGACCCAGTTTAGAATTCTATGGCGCGTGAGGCGGTGGCGCGTTGGAAACGTGCGTAAAAGAGCATTTCATAAATTCAGGCGTAATCGAGACGAGCCGAGACGGGAGGGATGCGTCGGAGACGGAGGACGAGACCGAGGCGCGGGTGTTTCAGGGACACGTACGCGTGGGTCGGACCGGAACTGGCATGATTCACGTCGCGGTGAAGTCGTGAGACTCGCGGAATACCAGCCTCGCTCGTACCAGAACGTTCCTGTCGTTCTGTTTGCGCCTTTTCGAACGGCCCCTCTGCGTGTTAGCCGGACGCCACTTTCGACGCGATGTCATATTGTTCGAGGATGGATCAGCTCTTGTTTTATCGAGCAGGAACTGCAACTTTTACGACCGACCGTACGAGAGACTTAAGAACTGGTCGCCATTTCGGAGAACATTGTTTCGAAGAGAGGATGTCGCGGCCGAGTACACCGACACTGCGTTGCACGCTCTGTGTTTTCATACCAGTCGCGTTTATCATTTTACTTAACAATTTCACTACTCACCTGCGATGTGTATGTGTGTGTGAATATAGACAATGTACGTAGTCAATAATAATTAAAGCCAGATTTTTATTTCGATGATTGAAAATTGGAAACTTATTGTTCAGAGTAGCTAATTGGATATCGTACTTTTTAATTCTTAGAAAGAAGGTGTAAATCCTTTGGTCTGAAGGCTTTTTCGCTGTGGGGAAGTTAATAAGAATTAAAATTATATTTTTATTCCAAGAACTGGAATTGAAAATTTACTATTCAGAGTGGAAAATTAATTTGTATATTTTTTAATTTGTCTAATTTTTAATTATAGTTTTACCTTTAAGCTTTGTACATAGCTGTTAAGCTTTCGTCTCGAAAACATTGTCGTTACATGGAAGTTAATAATATCTAAACTTATATTTCTTTTCTAAGAACTGGAATTGAAAATTTACTATTCAGAGTGGCAAATTAATTCGTATATTTTTTAATTTGTATAATTTTTAATTATAGTTTTACCTTTAAGCTTTGTACATAGCTGTTAAGCTTTCGTCTCGAAAACATTGTCGCTACATGAAAGTTAATAATATCTAAACTTATTTCTTTTCTAAGAACTGGAATTGAAAATTTACTATTCAGAGTGGAAAATTAATTCGTATATTTTTTAATTTGTATAATTTTTAATTATAGTTTTACCTTTAAGCTTTGTACATAGCTGTTAAGCTTTCGTCTCGAAAACATTGTCGCTACATGAAAGTTAATAATATCTAAACTTATTTCTTTTCTAAGAACTGGAATTGAAAATTTACTATTCAGAGTGGAAAATTAATTCGTATATTTTTTAATTTGTATAATTTTTAATTATAGTTTTACCTTTAAGCTTTGTACATAGCTGTTAAGCTTTCGTCTCGAAAACATTGTCGCTACATGAAAGTTAATAATATCTAAACTTATTTCTTTTCTAAGAACTGGAATTGAAAATTTACTATTCAGAGTGGAAAATTAATTCGTATATTTTTTAATTTGTATAATTCTTAATTATAATTTTACTTTTAAGCTTTGTAGATAGCTGTTAAGCTTTCGTCTCGAAAACATTGTCGTTACATGGAAGTTAATAATATCTAAACTTATATTTCTTTTCTAAGAACTGGAATTGAAAATTTACTATTCAGAGTGGAAAATTAATTCGTATATTTTTTAATTTGTCTAATTTTTAATTATAGTTTTACCTTTAAGCTTTGTACATAGCTGTTAAGCCTTTGTCTCGAAAACATTGTCGTTACATGAAAGTTAATATTATCTAAAATTAGACTTCTGTTCTGAAAAATTGTAATTAAAAATTTAATATTCAGAGTGGCTAATTAAAGTCTGAATAGTTTCTAAGTTTTCTACTTTATAATTCGAATTTTAATTCTAAATTTCGCATATAGGTATTAACCCTTTGTACCAAAGACTTTGGCGTTACGGGAATGTTAATAATAATTAAAATTGTATATTTATTTTGAAAAACTATAATTAGAAATTATAGTTAATATATTGTTTAGAGTAACTAATTGCACTTTGTATTTTTTATTTTCACTTTTGAACGTAAATATTAATTATTTTTCTCGAAGACTTTTTTGCTATAGGAACATAACTTAAAATTTTTCTATCATAAAATTCATGACATTTTTTAGCCATAACTTGAAAGAAATCGTGTATAGATTTATCTATGAAACTGATTTCGATATTCCATGTATCCTTAAGGGTTCAAGTTGTATATACTCCTTACTCAATAAAAGTTAATATTAATTTTGCTAAAAACAGTTCCACATTTCCCGCAATTGGAAAAGCAAAATGTCTGAAACCACTAATTTTTATTTGTTTCGTAATTTTATTTTTAATTTATTTAAGGGCTAATTAGTTATGTTGCCTGTTAGTGTTGATTCCTTTTTCACGTAATATTACGTCATTTCTTTTACACATTTCATTACGAAAGTCTATTACAATATATTATATACATATATATGGATTTTATTTCATTATAAACAGTTGGTTCATTCTTAAATACGATATATATTTGTGTAGAGATATTTACATATTATTATTACTACCTAGGAATAGTTCTACATTATTATTAATTATTAATTTGTTTGAATAATCCACTATTAATTGTAAAAATTTGTTAAATTGGTTTACATTTTGAAATAAATAAAAATTGCTCTGTGAAATAATTTGATATCACGAAAAATAACTATAGTTTAACAAATACTTTAATTTCGTTGAAATAACGCACAAATTTATTTTCCTTTTTTTTACTTTTGGAGATACTTTCACATTTTGTTTGTTATTGCATAGGATTTAAAAGGATCGTATTACTTAATTAACCTATTTTTGCTACGTTTAAAAAATTCAAATTATTTACGTTTATTTATGGACAATGCCTTTGTTTCTTTCCCTTTTTCAGCGTTTTATAGAACATATGATTAAATCCTTGCTACTCAGCTTCAATTTTGTTATCACGATGCATGTTTTGTGCCTGAAGATTGGATAGATTAAATTTTTAACGAGAAAAATGTATGGTATAAATAGCAATCTATCGTGTTCACGAGATTAGTTCATTAAGGTTTATGTACACGAAGATTATACTCTGATCTATTTTTAAATTTATGTACATTTTTACGTTCATGCTTCTTTTTTAACGTCACAGAAATTAATGAAACTGGTCCATTCTTATTTTTTTTGTAATATTTATAAACAAACAGTATTCAAGTTCGAGAATATCATCTAGGAATACCAGTTTTGATGTAATCAAATTGATAACCAAATAATGAAATCAAATCTTAGTTTTAGGAATGATAAATTAAGATATATTTATTAAAAAATTTATTACAGGGGTATGGAAAATAATTATATGATAGAATTATAAAATTGGTTAGAAATATTGAAATCAATAACATTTTGGTAATATTTTAACCATTATAAATTTTTGTGATCCATACAAAATAAAATGTAGATGAAGAAGTGAACACTAGAATCAATTTTGAACAATTTTATTTACACATTTATATAAAACGTGCCTTCATAAAGTACACATAAGTAGTTTTATCATACGTGAACAGAAAACCTTCATATAAATTCAACTTTCCAACACTATAAAAGATCAAATATCTATGCAAAAAGTTATTTAATTATATATACTTAAATTCGAAAAAGCATACTATTCAAACAAATATAATACGATGAAAGCACAGACTATGAAACTAATTCTTAATTTTATTGATTCTAATTACCCTATTCGAACATCAGCAATTGCTAAACACAAATATTTTAAAAATAGAATATGCTTGTTTAAATTAATTCATAATACTATTTCTTCTTCAAATATTGCATCGACATCAAACAAACATGAACATAAACAATTAATTTTATTATTAAGTTTATTATTCGAATATTTTGTTATTAGGTTAGAGATCATTTAAAAATATTTTGTCGTTTTGCAACAATTATTGCCACTCTATTCAACTATCAAACATAAACATTCTTAGAACACAAATACACTTCACTGAACCAAATTGGAATTAAATCGTCATAAATTAAACCATAATTTTATCGAAAGCAAAGCACACTCGCTAAATTAAACTATAATAAACCTAAGCTAGTATTATCGATTTCTAATATATAAGATAACACAATGAAAATATATATATACGCATAATTATATTTTCATCGAAACAAAAATTAACGTTACTTTTATGAAAAGCAACTGTAAATTTTCTTACGTAACCAGAAAAATAAAAATTCTGAACCCACTCGCTTTAACTCGTTCGGTACTCCAGTGTTTTAAACCCTCTTTGTGATCTCGTAAAACCACTGGCCGCGACACTAGCGCCGCGATTAACATATCTACGGATTAACAATTCAAACAGCACCGTCTGCTTCGTTAATTACAAACCTGCTGGCGTGTTTGAAAAATCTGTTCCACGCCAGTCGACGGGATCGGATCTCGATATCCCGGCATCGTCCTACGTATCTGCCTATCTGCCTATAATTCCAGCGAAACTTTTTCTCTCGCTGAAACGTATCCGCGAATACGTATCTCGTTCCCTCTTACATCAGGCAGCGTCGTCCGAAAGAGAAGACAATGGCGTGTGGGTCGAGGCAATGTGTCGAGGCGTAGCCGGGTACGTAGGTAGTCTTAGGGTGGTCGTAACTAGCGATGGGCACACGATGCTCGTTTCTTCGAGATTTTCAATCAAATCGATCCTCTTCTAGCCGCTATTCCCGTCGATGGTCTCACGCGACGTTCTGGTAACGTTCGAGTCGATTCTTCCAGCAGCTTTTAAGGATCTGCCAATTAATGGCGACTTTTAGACGGTTCAAATAACCGATTTATTATATTCTCCCCTTTTCTCAATGGTTATTATTGAAATTTGCAATGATTTGTCGAGATTTTTAATGTAAGATGGATAATGAGTAAATACTTGGTTCTTCGTGCTGCGAATTTCTTGTTATTGTGGAAATAATAATTAATTAAATGGAAGTGGTTTAAATTTTACATATAATTAATGATTTTAAATTTACGGGTAACTCTTGGTGGATGATACATCGTGTTTTAATGCTTATTACATTTGTTTTACATTTTGTTCAGTTTTTATGAAATTGGTCATTATTTTATAAGAAAATAAAAGTATGATATAGCAATGCAATTATAAAATATTTTTGGTGACGAATTTAATATTTATCTAGTATACTAATATTTATAAAGTATACTAATCAGTGCCTGAAACGTTTAAGTCATTTATGATCGTTCAATTTTATAGTTTTGCTATAGTATTACTGTAGTATGTACATTTAATATGGATTAATTTTGAAAATTAATAGAAAGAGGAGAAAAATCCTTCGTGTCTGAAAGCTTTCTAACAGCTTTAAACAATTTCATATATTTCTACTTTGACTGGGAAGCTTCATAATGTCTGTAGAAAACGATTTCTTTATATTGAAACATGTTAAAAATTAATTGTTTCGAAAGAATTTTGCACAAACACGAATTATTTTAAGTAATCTTTTGCTTTAACATCGTACATTTTAATGATTAATGCAAATATTGCATGTCTAATGTCTGTAGAAAACGATTTCTTTATATTGAAACATGTTAAAAATTAATTGTTTCGAAAGAATATTGAACAAACACGAATTATTTTAAGTAACCTTTTGCTTGAACATCGTACATTTTAATGATTAATGCAAATATTGCATGTCTCAATAAAATACGTAAAATGAAAAATCTTAATTTAGAAGGGATTCCATATCTGTTGAAGTAATCAAAATAAAATATAATATTTCTAATATTTCTGAATTATCACTCACTTATGCTCTATGTTTTTACTATTATTTTTATACGACTGCAAATTTTACATTACAATAATATTTCATATTACTGTTAATTAAAACAGTGTATTCGAGTATTTCTAAATATTGTAAACGTTTTAATTATTTTTGAAATATTTATATATAAAATATTTAAATTGCCTTCAAATATTTAAATATTTTTTAAATCCTACTATTTTCATCTCTTACTGTATCATTGTGCTTTATTATAAACATTTTATTCAATTGCACTTTATTTCTTACCTCCAATCTATTCCATTAATCGCAAACACTTTCCACCAATTATTAATTTTTGCTCTCAAATAAAAAATTCGAAAACTCCAATTACTTATAGTCATTCACGATAATAATTACACTGTCTCTGGGAAAAAGTTTTTAACCAAAAATATATGATAATACGAGATTACTTAAAGTTTTATCGAAATTAAATAGCATGATATAAACATTAAATCCATGGGAGTATTAAATTGGTCTGGTGTGAAGTAGAAAGAAAACAAATAATTTAAACTTTTGTTTATTATCAAGAAAAAAATTGCGAACGAACAAACTTTATTGCGTTTGTAATGAATTGTGTTCGATTAATTCTCTTTCTCTTAAACAAATAAACAAAATTTTCCAATTCTTTTCAACTCTCAATTATCACTTCCACTGTATATTCAATGAACTCTCTCAAAATACATTACTAACAGCGGATCAAGAGAGTATTGGCGGATCTAATTCTTCTCAATAATTTTATACGAAAAGATCATAGTCATGTAAACACTGTTTCAATTAATAATTTACTATCCATAGAGATAATGTACGTATAAAAATTTTTTAATAACGTCTAAAGAGAAAGTATTACAAAAGATTGAAGAATTTTCGAGCCAAAAGAATATTGGTATACTTATAATTTCAATGCTAAATTTTACATATGTCACTATAGATTGTGTAAAAATCTACAAGTGCTCGAATATTATTCAATGATATCGCGAGACCATCAGGAAAGATTGTATGATACATCACTAAATTATAAACGAAATATATTTAATTTCACTGATACATTCAAAGCATCAAAATTAAATTAGTAAATTTTGGCTAAAAAGTTATCAAAATTTGAACTGCTGTAACATTGGAACAAAATATTATATAATAATCAACCCGATTAGGGCCCGATTGATATACCTACTACTATACCCTTACGTACCTAAACTGAAGCTTCGTGATATATTTCTTTCCGACGTTTAAACACCTCAAATATCGATAATTTTTCGGTCAAAATTTACTTGCAGTGGATTTCAGTTCAAAAATTATTTATTTCGAATAAATATTAACCTTTGCACTCAAGAGACTACTCTCAGTCACCATTTAATCAAATTCTAGAGACCATTGTTAATTAATATCTCAAATTTAAAATTGTGCAACGACGCGTAGAATATCGAGGTAAAATAATTCTATATCTTACAATTAATTTGCACTTCTTAGTTACCGTTTTTAAAATATCGTCGATTTTAAGGCAGGAAGTTTTCGAATTACTATATTTCTGTAACGAAAAGGTCGTCGTGTGCAAAGGGTTAAAATATTATTAATTATTTCAAAAAAGTATTTTGTTTCTTCTCTGATATCGTCGCGACATAATCGAATAATATTCGAGCACTTATATACAGATTTTCTATAAAATAATTATCAGTATAAATAAAACTAAGCATCGTAAGCTTTCCAATACCTTTTTAGTTAGCACGTTGTTCAATTTTTCGCGTTACTTTCTCGTCGGTATTTTCACATTATTTGCATGGGTTATTAATTGAAACGGTGTCTACTTATCTATTACCTGTTTGCGCGAAGTACCCTGGCGACGAAGTGGACGTGACGAGAACGAAGAAGAGGAAGGACCAGAGTCGCGTTGTTCCCATCGCTAGTCGGGCCGCGATCTGGCCGTGACGTAAGACGAGGCCCGCGGTACTTAACGATCGCTGCCATTGCACGTTAAAACGATTACTTCCGGCGCGCGTGGAGGTGGAGGAGATACATCGTGAGCCATAGAACGCGATGCTCCGGCCTGCTGAGCTTTGTCCGGCATACGTGCTTACGAGCCGTCCAAGAACGTCCGGCCTGTTCCGCCCTGTTCCGCCGTGTCCCCACGCGACGAATATATTTCGGAAGCCTGGCTCGCGATGCGAAAGAACGACCGATCTACTCTCGTCACCGCAAACTAGACCCATTCACGCGACCTACTTCTCCTTTGCTCTTTCCTGCACCCTCCAACTCGCGTAATCGTTAAACTTCCCTGCCTTTCCGAGATTTAAACTTACGGCTTTCAGCTGACGTGAAACGCCGTTTGCTTCTTTGTGCACAGGGTGTCTGGGTAATTGGGGCTAAACCTCGACTATTCGAACTCCTCTGTCACACCAATGTTTCTGTTGTACCGCGTGATGTAAGAAGAATGAGGTCCACGCGGGTTTGAGTAGGAGTTGATATTGCTGCTACCCTCTTCTCAATGTGTCGCGTCACTTACGAGACATTGAGAACTTCGGTGGTGTAATAAAGCGCAGTTTCTGGTGTATCTACGCTTTATTACACGTTTTGTGAGTTGTACGATGATTGTGTGCAGTGTATCGTCTCAGCCTTTGCCGTTTCGTCTTGCTTCGTCTTCCGTTTTGTTTTCTCGTTTTATGTGTTTGACTGAGTTTCGATACCGTCTTGATGTTTTGTGTTTTACGTTTTACACTGTCTTGTTCGTGTTACTCCTCACTGTCGTCTTGCTTGTTTTACTCCTCACTGTCGTCTGCTCTCTCACTCCTCGCTGTCGTCTGATCTCTAGTTTGGCTACTGCCTGTCGTCTCGTTTTGTCTAGTCTTGGTTTGCGGTGATTGGAGGAAAATGAGTGTAGGAGGAGGAAAATTAGAGTTTTTTCATTGGACAAGGAATTTTGGCGGCTCTTGGGTTAGGAGAGGGAATATGACAGGGAAGTTTCTCTTTTTGGTATTGTTCTGTTTTGATTTATACGTACGTCTGGTTAGCATTTTTGTGGGTCAGTCGCACGTGCGTCCCGTCCGTTGGGTCCGGTCTCAAGTATTACCGTCCCTAGTCCTTGTCTCGATTTATGATTGTCGGTTCTAAAGAGGAACGGCTAGGTGCGCCTTCCACCTATTATTGCCGTCGCAACAGTTTCATTAATTCCATTCTGCTCTTTCGCGATCAGCCCTATAAGTGGGAATAAACTCCTTAATTCATTTGCATCGTGGCTCTACTTAAGGTGCCGTGTTCAGGCATCAGCGACGTTCAACTGACGACTAACCCGTATCACCGCGAGTGTATCAGTACAGTCATGGTAATGGAAAAAGTCAGCTCGCGGATTATTCCGCGCTCGGTGATAGACGACAGTCGTAGCTCGCGGAATATTCCGCGCACGGTGATAGACGACAGTCGTAGCTCGCGGATTATTCCGCGCTCGGTGATAGACGATAGTCGTGACTCGCGGAATATTCCGCGCTTGGATGCAAATAGATTAAATCCAATTTCTTTGACGCAGGTTTACACGTGCTCTATTGTCTTCGTAGCTCGAATTTGGAGTAAATGGACCTCTATTCCGAAAGTGGAAGTGTACCTCCATGTAGGATCGGATTTTGGGTGGATTCACTTAAGATAGTATTGTTGGCTTCTTGACAGAATAAAATAAGCTTGTAAATAAAATGACCGCGGCTGGCTATGAAACAAGAGTGATTCGCTATGGTACGCTCTTCTGATCTTTCTTAATCCTTTGACTGCCACGCCGAAATCACGTGTTTCTCTCAGGACGTCACGGGAGTGCACCGCCAGATGCAAGATTTGTTCTAATATGTTTTCGATGTTGTAATAAAAATTTTTAATCGTTCAATGCGGCACTATTTATTTCAAAGTATCTTCTAATTTGCGGTTATATTCAAAATGCGCTAACTGTCAATTTTCATTCAATGTAGTTCAATGTAGTTCAAGTAGTTCAAGCGCTCCGGTCACCAATGACCACCGTGACATCACAGGAGAAACCGTGGCCGGTCATATATGACCAACGTGGCAGTCAAAGTGTTAAACTGACTCTTATAAATTGACTTTAGACTTTAGCACACTGTCTTTGACTGTAAACTCTTAAACTTTGGACATTCTTCGACTGGCTGATGGACTGTCTTAGACTGAATTGTTAGACTGACTTGGACTTCTTACACACACTGACTCGCCTGCGCCCTTGCACCCTTATTTAAACCATTCATTCTGTTCCTTTTTCACACTCAGGCTTTCCTTCCTAGTCATGCTCAGGCTTATATCATTATAAGTCTTGAGAATCTTAAAATGTTCCTGAAAAACAGGAGGGATGTTAGGTAGTAAACATATAATATCTTTATGTTTTTCTTCCGTTACTGGTCTAATGGTGGGATATAATGAAAGTAATTTAATATTCCCGTATATCCGAATAATTAACATATTTCCATAACAAGTACGTTGTCATTAACTTATCTGAACATCTATCTGTTGACATACTGGTAAAATATATAAATTATTTTTCCGCGATAAGTACTTCGCAAGAGCCCAAGTGACTTAATGCACTTTCAAAATAAAACCAAATGAATCCTATATAATGGAAAAATGGCTAACACAATGTAAGGGTTCGTTTTTCACAAATTCACAAGAGTGAATTTGCGTTTCTCGTTCAAAGAATGCGTTACCATTATACGTCAAAGAATGTGTTACCATTATATGCGTTATCATTATCGTCATCGACTGATTTGTAATAACTGATAAACTCCATTTTTTTAAATTTTTGAATTAGGCCACTTTCATAATTAACACTAAGTGAATTCCATATAATGTTGAAATAACAACCACTATCTAATAGTTCATTTTTTACAGTATCGTGAAAATTACATTGAATCAATTTAGTTTAAAATAATATGGTGTGAAATAACTGATAAACTCATTTCTTTTAAATTTTGACTTATAAGGAGAGTGCAAGTCCTTCGGGTCACCGATTTAATTGAAACTTTGTAGGTTTGTAGATTTCGTCATACAGTTCAAGAATATATATCATTATAGCCGTCACTACTCAATAGTTTTTGAGATATTTACTATACATTAATAAGATTGCTATGGAAAACTGTTTTCCTTACATTGTATTCTTATTATTCTGTAACAAATACATACTAACATAAGAAATCGTAAAGAATAAATTTTTTTATTAAGAAACTTGATTCGCAGTTATTAATTCACAATGTTTTCATAGGCGAAAAATGAATAGAGAATGAAAAATAGATTGAAGAAAAGATATCAACTAGGGACGGGAATCAAACCCCGGATCCTGCATCATAGGAATTTTCGGGTGTCGCTATTAGGCCATAATACTACTTGAAAACTATTGAAAATAAATCTGTAGTTACCCATGTAATAAAACTTTAATCGCAAATATCTCAAAAACTATTGAGTAGTGGCGGCTATAATGATACATATTCTTGAACTGCATGACAAAATCTACAAACCTACAAAGTTTCGATTAAATCGATGACCCGAAGGACTTGCACTCTCCTTGTTAGATCACTTTCATAATTATGGGCATATTTTACACTTTTCATTTTTCGATTTATTTCTTTCATAAGAAATTTAACCCTATTTAAGTTACCTAAGTAACTCTGTGCGTTTCGTATAAGTACAGCTTTTGCAAAGACAGACGGTTTCATATAGCGAAGCTTTATTCTATATTTTCAACTTATTTCCTTACCAGAGATCGCCCCCTTCTGAATTTCCAAGATTGCAGAGGCGCCATTTGTAAATACTCCGGCGCGTACACACAATTCGCAAATTCGTTTCTGAATTTGAAGGACGAAAATTCTTTTTTCGGGAGATTCCTTCACTGAGAGAACTATGCTCGGACAAATTATGGCAATGGAAAGTTTTTATTTGGGCGTCGCGCCGTGAAGGTTCCTTCGGTAATTAACGTGAAGTGAGATCCGCCGGAAGCGCATTTAATCATCCGTGGAGAGGGTCGAGGCGTAAAACTGAAATGTTTGGAAAATCGAAACGGCACGAGCGTGATCGTAAAATTTTTAAGAAGTTAAATACATCAACGTTCGTCTTTCGGAAATTGAGAAAGTTCTGGACTCTACGATTCTCTGGCCGAAATGGCGTACACCTTATGGCTTCCATTGTGTATATGTGTATGCGTGTAACTGAGAATGTGGTTGCTGCAAAAATTCGAAGATAATTGGAGAATTATATAGTTGAATGGAAGATAGTAATTAACCCTTTGCACTCGAGAGGTGAGCTTCAGTCATCATTTTATAAAATTTGGAAGATCGATATTAATTAATATATTACATTTAAAATGACATAACGTGGAAATGCAGAATAAAATAAATTGTGAAAATAATGTAAAATAAAATAATTGGAATAAAGTAACGTAATGTAAAAGTGTGCGAGGTATCGAAATCAAATAATTCTACAATTCTTTATTCACTGCTCAAAAAAGTATCGTCAGTTGTTTAGTAGAGAATCTTTGAATTTCTATTCTTCTCCAGCCAAAAAATCGTCGAGTGCAAAGGGTTAATACTAATGGAAATTCTGTTTCCTGTTCAATTGATGATCGATTTACTTTATTATCTCGGCATTGGTTTTCTTTTTCAATTTGTCTCGTTGGACGATCTATAAATCCATAGGTATTTTGAAATTTTTTTAGCTCCTCTAGAATGTCCATAAACAATACATCAATATGTAATATAATGAATCTTTTGTGTCCAAGTAATAAAATTTTTTAAAATTAAATAATTAAATTTTTTTTAGCTTTAGAGTTTAAATAAAAAACATTAATTTTGTAAATTAAATTTATTAAACTTTATAACTAAAACTAAAATTAAAATTTAATTAAATTCAAAAAAATTTAATATAAATTTTTATAGTATCGACTTTTATTACTTAATTATTAATTGTTCAAACGATGCAAATTTTAGTTATATCAGATTGTATCTTATAACAGTAAATGTTTTTGTATTTTCTGGTTGCGACTGTAATTATTGTAATTATTGATTGTAACTGTGTGTACCTTAGATATAAATTAATTAAGTAACAGTCATTAATTCTTTGCACTTGATTTTTTGGTTACAGAAAAATAGTAATTCGAAGACTTTCTGCCATAAACTTGAAATTTTGAAAACAGTAGATAAGAAATCGTATGCAAATTAAGGCATAGAATTATTTTACTTCCATATTCCACGTTTCGTTGGGTAATTGTGAATTTGATATATTAATTAAGATCGATCTTTAAAATCACATTAAATGGCCACTGAGAGTCGCCTTTCGAATGCAAAGGGCTAAATTCTATAATCGTTCAAATAATTATAAACTTTAGTGTATAATATATTCTGCATTTGATTATGAATATCTATACTTGCAATTTCAACGTGTAATCTGTAATAGTACGTATAATTACGAAGCAAAATACATATATTACTAAATTTCATTCTTTTATATTACAAATTATATTATTAATAAAATGAAATATTGAATATCGAAAAATTAGAAATTAAATATAGGTTTAAAATATATATCAGTTTATTACTGGAATTAATTATTACTAAATTATTACTAAATTTCTTTCTTTTATATTACAAACTATATTATTAATAAAATTAAATATCAAAATATCGAAAAACTAGAAGTTAAATATAGGTTTGAAATATATATCAGTTTATTACTGGAATTAAAATCTTATTTTATTGCTCTCCAATTTCAGTAGAAAATTATAATATAAACACCTTTAGATTGATTTAATAGGAACCGATACGTGTTCTACTTTACTGTGCTTTAAACGTGCATTTTACGACAACAAGTAATTTAATCATTCTGTTTCACTCTACCAATTAATTGGTTGAACACTTCTTGTTACAACATTTTAATAATTAGCTATGATAATAATGTAAAATATAGCTTTTATGGCGATGTTATTAAGCATCGATTTATGTACACAGCTTGAGCAATAACATATTAAACTGGGTATAAAATGAAATTAATTGTAACAAGCTGCAATATTAAACACGATTCTGCACTACATAGCATTATAAACCATTAAAGGATTTTCCATGTCATGAATTTAAATTTACCGCTTAAAATAATGATTTCGTAATTACATGCTTTCATCAGTAAGGTCGTTCGGTGAAAATAAAAGCATTTCTCGGGTTATTTTGTATTTAAATCATTATTAACCTCGTTAGTTTTACGAACTTCTTTCCATATACAGGGTGCTTCATTTATTATGAATATTTTGATCAATTTCGTGACTTCTGAAATTTTGAAAGAATGATTAATAAGGTTAATAATTCATTGATAAGATTAATTCACTAATAATTCGTTAAATGACTCATCAGGTTAATAATTCCTCTCTAATAATTCAGAAATTTGTATTGGAAACGCTAATTTGAAGTCACTCTAAGATCATATACATTGTTTTATGTTATATCATCAATTTTTCAGTGGTCATTGTCATAGACGATATCGAAATGATTTTAATATTAAATTTCTGTACTACGATGACTTTGAAAAGACTAATAGTAAGTTAGGAAAATTTATTAACCCTTTGGACTCAAAGATTTCTTCGTTGTGAAGATGCTATTAGAAGCTCTTAGATTTTTAGGAGTCACTGATACTCTTTATGCTAAAATTAAAAAAAGAAAATTGCGAATTTGCGTGAGAAACGAACGAACAGAATAATTTTATTTCCATGTTCTTAATATAATTATCATTATTCATTATTTAAGTTGTAGCATTAAAGCAAACGGTGACTGTAAGTCACCTCTCGAGTGCAAAGGGTTAATGACATAGCGTTTCAAAATATTGGATTTGCCAAAAAATAATATCGGTATTCATGGTAAATCATGGTAATTTCTTCTTTTGATATAAATATAGTTTTATCAAATAATACATTGACCACTTTAATCTGTAATATACAATTTCAGAATATGACCTTTATTTTGTTCTAAAAAAAGAAGAGTCGTCGTTTATTCTGAAAAATCGACGTAACGTATTAATCATCCTAATAAAATTTTAAAGACTTTTCGAATTAATTAATTAATTTCAAACTTATTACATGTATAGTACGAAACTAAATATAAACTTACTTAAATCTATAAATGAAATTAAAATTATAACTTATCTTTATCTCGAAATACCTATTTCTTTCTTGCTATAGTAATATCGATTTTATAAATCGCTTGCATTACACACCTGAACGATAGAATTATGGTAATATACTAAAATGAAATAAATATAATACATATCCATAAAACAGTAGCCAGAAGTGTATTTATTCAACGCGTAACAACCTAATTTAGATCAAGATTATACCCGATTCTAATATCTACAGATTATCTGAAATAACCAAAGTCGAAAGAACGAAATGATTAAAAGGCTCATATGGTATGCATATCGTATACAGAAATAATTTTATTTTATCTCTGCCACTTAATTATACACAGTGAACCAGCTAACATGATTATCTTAATTATTTTCCATTAATAAACCAATCGACATTTATTTTTGTGTCGTAGATGATGCGGCTTCGAAGAATTTTCCAAGCCGATGACATTTAATTTTATTTTCTTGCTAATGTTTTTAAATAAGTCTCCGAGGTCATCTTGAATTTTATTATTATAATCCAATAATTTCTTCTGCCTTCCAAGTAGCGCCCATCGAGATAATTTTCCGTGATTCTATGTAGTGATATGAGGACAAGATTATCCAAGTGAAAAGTAATCTTATACAAACTGGATGGAATGCGTTATCGTGATGTGAAGTTTTAATCTTACAGTAGGATCTCGATTAATCGAGGGATAAACAGTTTGGATAAATCAAGGCTCGAAGCCGTTCTTCATGCCAAAATAAGCTCATTATTTTATTAACATTATTTTATTCCGTTAATATTAATTTTTCATTTATTAACGTGTGTAAGAGTAGGTAAGATTACGCGAGCTCCGGTTACCTATAAGGCGGTGCGAGGGATGAGCACGTAGCATTGATAACCAGAGTCTCAAGTCGAAGCGGCGATCCGCTTGATCCGCTTGATCTTTGCGACGAATGCAGAAAAGCCACCTTTTTTCACTTTTAACCATTCGTAGCCCAAGCAGCGCGATCGCGCTCTTCAGTCGAAGTGGCGCGATTAACTTCGCTGAAGCATGTACTTACGTCACATATTGTAGAAGGAAAGAAGCAAACGACTTGATCCCAAATGCTAAAGAATCGTAATGATCGCAATGTTTCCATCTTTGATACGACACTTCGTTCTAGGGGAGGGACTCCCCTAGAATTGCAAGCGCTATTGCGATGGTCAGTTTTCCTTTTGAAGAAGGAAAAGAAGAAAAAGGAAAACCTGAGGCGCCACCTAATCACGACGAGTGACTATAGTCAGCCTCAAAAATTGAAACAAGAATTAAGACAAGTGCTACCATTCCGCTTAGCTCTCTTCGCAAAGAATTGCAATCGCTATTGCGGTGGTCAGTTTTCCTTTTTCGTTTTTTCCTTCTTCAAAAGGAAAACTGACCATCGCAACAGCGCTTGTAATTCTTTGCGAAGAGAGCTAAGCGAAATGGTAGCACTTGTCTTAATTTTTGGGTCAATTTTTGTGACCGGTGACTATAGTATTTTTCATGATTAGGTTGCGCCTCGGGGTCGGTGACTATAGTTACCTGTAGTAGCGAAAGGATTAAATGGTTCACCCTGTATATTGCATCGAGTGACCGTGTATACGAGTATTGCATGAAGATTGTGTATTATCCTAATTACTGTTATTTCTATGTTAGATTCTGCTACCATTTATGTAGTACAAGGTCATGCTTCTGCAATTATATTTTATAAATTATAAATAATTAAAAAGTTGATGCACGAATCGTATCAAAGAATTTTGATAATTCAGTTATATGTTGTATTATATAATACAATTAGGAAGCTCCATAATCCACGTGATTCTATTGGGACAGTATAAGCAGTAATTATACCTCGTGTCCTTAGAAGGAAGATAGACCTGTTACACGGAGGTTATAGTAATGTTTCCTAATTTCGACTGATCCCCAAACGGTCATGGTCCAGGTGTGCAGTAAGGAATGGGATGCACGATGCATTGCATATGTGTTATCTTCAGAACTCGATTGGGAATTGTTACACGTACCTCATACATCGATTATTCCTTGTGTGAGCAGTTATGATTAGAGATGGAATTAGGGTAGTTGATGTCATTCATTCTATAATTCTACTTGATTCGATTTATTGAGAGGATTTTTTACATTAACAATTGTGGAAATGTTTAGTAATTTCAATTAATTCCAGATAGTAATTCAGCAGTTCATTATTAGACAATTTTGTTTATTGTACATTGATTGATATCAAAGCTTTTATCAGTCATTTTGTATAGCAATTTATTGATTTATTCTTTTCAGATCTTTTTATATTGACACTGGTAAAAATTTCGATTAATTCGATAATTTCAAATAGCAATCGAGTGGTTCATGGTTAGAAAAATTTGTTCATTGACTGATATGAAAGTTTCCACTAATCATTTCGAACAATAGTAAATCAATGATTTATTCCTTCCAGATTTTTTGTATTGACAATGGTAAAAATGTCGATTAATTTGATAATTTCAAATAGTAATAGAGTGGTTCATTGTTAGGGAAATTTATTCACTGACAGATATGAAAGTTTCCATTAATCATTTTGAATAATAGTAAATCAATGATTTATTTTTTCCGGATTTCTTTATATTGACACTGGTAAAAATTTTGATTAATTTGATAATTTCAAATAGCAATTAAGTGGTTCATGGTTAGAAAAATTTGTTCATTAACAGATATGAAAGTTTCCACTAATCATTTTGAATAATAGTAAATCAATGATTTATTCTTTCAAGATTTTTTTTATTGACAATTGTAAAAATTTCGATTAATTTGATAATTTCAAAAGCAATCGAGTCGTTCATGGTTAGAAAAATTTGTACATTGACAGATATGAAAGTTTCCATTAATCATTTCGAACAATATTAAATCAATGATTTATTCTTTTCAAATTTTATGTATTGACAATTGTAAAAATTTCGATTAATTTGATAACTCTAAATAGTAATTTAGTGGTTCAGAAAAATTTGTTCATTGACAAATATGAAAGTTTCTGTTAGTCATTTCGAACATTAATTGAGTGATGTATATGTTTCTCTATTAATATTTCAAGTTGCAATTTTTTGACATTGACATCTGTATTAATTATTAATGTATGAATATCCTCATTAATTGCTTTGTATGGTAATCGAGTGATCTATTGCTTGACTTCTATTACGCTTCTGTTAGTAAATAGTGGTAAAAATAAGAAATATTTGGAAAACGATGGTGTACTGATATGTCATATGACGTAAGAAGGTTTTAAGTGGTTTCTCTATGTTTGGTCGTTGTACTTGGCTGCCTGACATTTGGGATCGTCAAACCTATTAGTCGCTTGGATGTGTTGACCTCTTGACTTTTATAATGATCTAGGGACTTGACACGATGAATCAACCTTGTTTGGTGGTAGACGAACTAGCAGCTAGATGACTAATCAGGGAAAGTTCGAGTGACCACGAGTCAATGTTTGCAGAAACTCTTACCATTAGAGTTCACTGTTAACATTTTGGCAACTAATGCCACGTATACGCTACTGCTTTAAAGTCATTGCATCATGTAATACGATATTACGCAGAAAGTATTAGACTTTGATAATTTCCTTTTCAAACGATTAATTTTTCATTAATTTTAAATTTTTTCAAATAATTTACATGTTGCTATTACATAAATGGTTTCGTTTACGTCTCTGACGTTCAATGTTTAACGTGAATCCATTGATTTCTAGTTCTGTATCTGTTTTGTCTTAATATCTTAAAATTGGAGGATACATTTAACTCTCCTTTTATCAAGCTTATGCAATAAATTGATAGAGAAAATAAATGTGCATTTATTTTTATATAAAATATTATATCTGTGTACATAGAAATAAAATAATATGAAAAAGAGTAAATTTATACCTATAGTGTAGATACAATAAATAATTTCGTTTTATAACGAAACAGTAATAAAATTAATATAAATTTCTTGATCTGTTAAAATCGAAATTTATATTCAAGCTAGTTAACATTGAATTATATTGCCATAAATTATAATAGAAATGAAACGAATAATTTTTAAGCAATATTAGTATTACCTAACAATATTTAAACAAAACAAATTTTAATCGGTAAAGGAAGTATAAAATTAACATAAAGCCTCAATTAAAATTAGTTTTGCCTAATTTCGAGTTTTAATTGTAACATGATATATACATGTACGTTATATTTATGTATTGTACATTCTGTGAATATCCATTATAATTTAATTTCATAATAAAATTATAATACACAGTTTTAAAATAAAAGTAATTATACAAAATATCTATTATAGGATTCACTTCGTACATGAATTCTACACACGAAAACAATAAGAAAGATTCATATAAATACGCGTCTTATTCAAGTTCTTGTTTTTCAGTTATGACGAGTTCGTTTTTGACACGACGTATCTGTTTATCTCGCAAGACGTGTTCGAAATTGCCTATAAAATACTACACGAGAGAATTATAAAAAGCTTCCACGAAATCCGAACAATACCTGTATAAGTGGAAAGGGTAAAACAGTCAATGACGAAATGTCTTCAGACTTGTGTTCGGATGCAAGGTGGAACGTACGTTTATTGTTCTCGTGTGTAGAATTCATCCCTGAAATAGTTATCATATGTTGCGAGACACCCTGTACATGATAAAACAAAATTGCTAAATGTAAATTGTCTCGAGAATAATATTTATTAGGCATAGTAAATTTAATATTTACACTTAATACTCTTCAAAATATATTCCCTTTCGTTTTGTTCTTCTAGATGTATCGCTAAGTTTCGCAAGATTTAAGCACAGTAGAATTTAACCACTTGTGGTGCAAAGAAATTCACGGTTGCGCGTGCTAGAACGGTCGAGTGCAAATCATTTTGGGGTGCAAATAATATCATTCGTCACTAAAATCAATCGTTATATGTTTCGGTTCGTTTCCATTGTATATATTGTTGTAACTTATTGGCGTATTAATCGTATATTACAAAAAAATAGTGCAGTGATTGTAGCGTCCTACGGTACCGAATCTCTTCGATTTCCAAGAACGCTTATCACGCGCCAAATTAATATTGCGACTAGTTGTGATAATAAGGATCCAGAATGTGTGTGGTCAAAAGAGAATGTTTATTTACAGAAAAGCGCAGAATAGTTATAATGTAGACGTTAACGGAGTACCGTTTCGAACACGCGTTTGTATGTGTAATTAAGATGTTTTAAGGATCGGTGCCGAAGACAAACTGACTTCTCGATTTTGCTCTATGTCCTGTCTCGTCGTGTTCGGTCCGGTGTTTTCTCTAGTTTAGTTCTGATTGGGTAAAATAGATGTCGGTGGTGGAAAGGTAAAGAGTTTTAATTGGACAGAGGGTGTGACATAAGGACCTTTGGCTAAGGAGTAGGAAACTGTCAAGGAGCCGATTTCTGATGGTCAATGACGTGATTTATAAGTGCCGTCCGTCCGTCGCTTGTTGGGTCTGTCACAAGTGGGTCCCATCTGTCGCGTCTGGTTTCTAGTAAAATTCCTAATTTTGCTTTACCTTTATAAGCTTAATCCGCTAGAACGGCGTTGAGGCACATCGAACCTCCGGAATTGCAGTCGCATTATAAAATATAAAATAAACCGCTAGGTCTGTTAAAAGTGTAAGCCTTAATTATAAAATCATATTCTAAATACGCTATCCGGGACGGAACAGTGACAACGGAATATTTTTCACACACATTTAGACCCGGGTGTCAACTCCGGAGAGGACCGATTAATCTTTTCCTTTCAATACTTTTGTATTTTGTATGAAGTTTGACATATGAGTATACAAAATGAAGTTTAAATAAATTAACTAAATCTAGCATCCTGTAAAATTTGGACTCAATTGGTTGTTGGATGATCAACGATCCCGTTCACTCTTACAAGGAGAGTACAAGTCCTTCGCGTCATAGATTTAGTTGAAACTTTGCAGATTTGTAGATTTAGTCATTCAGTTGAAGAAAATATAACGTTATAAGGATAACTACTCAATAGTTTTCGAGATATTTATGATTAGGGTTTTATTATTGCCTTAATTATAGATTTATTTCGAGATATTTATGATTAGAATTTTATTAGTGCCTTAATTACAGATTTATTACCACGCTGGTGGCAATTTTCGGATGTTACCGTTAGGTCACAATGCCTCTTGATAACTATCGATAAGTATTCGGAAGAAATCTCTATTTAAGAATAGTAAAGCTTTAATCGTAAATACCTCAAAAAGTGTCGAGTAGTTGCCTTTATAATGGTACAAATAAATCTACAAATCTGCAAAGTTTCGACTAAATCAGTGACCCGAAGGACTTGCACTCTCCTTGATAGTCACTGAAAAGATCTAGCTGATAAAGGCAGGCAACGTCAGAGTTCAGAACATCTTACTCATTTCTACCTTGACTAAGGGCCACTGGTTATTTTCACCCCGCCAAAAAGTAAGAATATATGTAGGAACGGAATAAGTACAGCCCTGAAAGAATGTTTGGGCTTAGAACGAAAGTGATCGCGTGTAAGAGGATCGAATGTAAGGCATGTTTATGACAGAGATATGCAAGTGAAGAGTGAAAGCCTAGGGATGCGTCTGAGTGTTTAGGATACGTGCTCCGCCGATCGAAAAAGAGAACACGAGTATAAAACAATACAGAGTGTAAGGTTTAACACTAGATTTACGGAACCCGTCAATTTGACGGATGGGTTGCTCCAATTATACGATGGTAACATATTTAGTTAACTTATATTAAGACTGTTAATATAACATATAATTGTTTTTAAATTAAACTAATCGTTGAAAAAAAGGCACGTGTTTAGCTTTACCTGTCAATTTGACAGGTGTCCTTAGAAATAGGTATACAGATAGCGTCCGTAAACCTAGTGTTAGATAAGAGTGCAAGGACGTGGAAGAGTCAGTGTGTGTTTTAGAGTCAGTCATAGTTTCTTCAGAGATAGCGAGTGAGGGTCAGCCGAGAGTTCTTAGCGCTTAGAATAAGTTTTAGTTTAAAATAAATCATTTTTATATTTACATCACTGCTTATTCTGTTGCCTACCCAACATTTCTACATGTATAATGTGAGAGGAGTCTTTATTTGGGTGACGTCACCCTACATCGATATCTATGTTTGCTTCGAGGGACCATCGAGATTATCACTTTTCGAAGCAGGACTGAGAGACGCAATGGGTCCTCATAGGGCCTATAAGAACCTGGCCGAAGGGTTCGAGGCAACACACATAATTACCGTCCGCATCACGCATCGCACAAGACTCAAGCCTCGGCGCATTTGTACCGAGAATAAAATAAAATTCAAGTTTCAAGTCAAATCTCTATAAACCCGATCTTTTACCACAGTAACCACAGCTCGAAAACTGTACGAGGACAGTTTTTATTCTTCTTCACCGATTCATAATTATTATATTTTTCGACGTAGTGTCATTGCAGAACTCGTGTTGCATATAGAAGCGTTCCGAAATGTATTACAAAAGATTAATCGGTCTATAACGTTCTCAATCCGTGTTCCAACACGGTGACCCAAAGGCCCTGCAGTCTGCTTGTAAGCCAGAGTACACCATCATAGGATCAATGAAAATCCAAGAGTCCACGTACCCACCACTACCGATTTCCACGATCACGATTCTTCTGCCGGAATTGAATAGTCGGAAAGCGATTACATGCCAGATCCCCGCAAGTGTGCGCAAGCAAGAAGATTTATACGCAGATGCTAAACCAGAATACCTACGCAACACTGGTGAACATCCAACAGAGGCTACTTACCCAACAGCACCCATATCTTGCTCATGCCACGATCTCTAACGAACGAAAGGAAGGAAAACAACGAGACATATCCGCCAGCATGTCTCATCCAATCCCACCAAAGTATCCATCCGAAACGTTCCCTGAAAATTCCAGCCACTTGCCGCAAGTTAATCGCGTCAACGGCTGAAATAACGCAGAGCGGTCGCTGGAGAAGCCGAGACGAGCGCGTAAACTTCCGCTCTGGTTGCCTCGTATCCCGCTTATCGTGCAGGACGTGAGATCTCTCGACGAGGTTGCAGGTATACGCGAGGTAAATAGCATCGTCGACGAACTGCCGCGTTACCAGCCGTAACGTCTAACGACTGGGATGGTCGGAATATCGAACTAGTCCGATCTGACAGCCGTGGCAGCCTGCTCACCTATATGTGTACCCTGTATGTAGGTACATGCACGCGTAGATCGACCGACTTCCGTGGATCCCGTGGATCGCGTCGGTTAAATGCACGCCGGGACCGTTCGCAGTTTCGTTCCGCCGCGAAACGCTTAGACGCGAAGCGGATAACTCGCGTATGCAGCCAGGCTGAAGCGTGGGTGGGGGGTTGGCGCGTGTATCCGTTATGGTGTACACGTGTAACCATTACCGAATGGTCGGTCGGTGAGCACCGACATTCCAGCTGCATTCCGTGGCTTGCTCGATCCCCGGTTTCACCGCTGTCTCTCTCATCCCGTCAACCCGTCTTCTTTCTATCTAGCCTCTTCCGTTCCTCTTCCTCGTCTCGCGTGCTTCGCCCTCTGCCGAGCTGAGAGTGGACCCCGTTGTCGTTCGCTGCACGTTACTTCCTTCGTTCGCGAGATCCTCTTACCGGAGATTTACCTCCTAGCCCATCCTTCCTCTTCGTATCACGCTTTAGCCTACCCTTATCCGATTCGTCTTTGATCCCCTGTATTTCACTCGTCCGATATTCTTTCGGACCTGCTATCGTTTCCTATGTTTAAGCTATTTCTCCTTCGTAATTCGCGCTCTTTCACTTGCCTCCGCTGCTTTCCACTGGCTCCTCGTCGCCTCATCTCGCTCTGCCCCTCGCCTCAGATGCTGGTCTGCGGTTCGGATGGCTAGCTGCCTGGAATTTTTCCCTCTAGATCTCTTCTTTTCGCGGTTATTGTTGGCTCGCGTTTTCCCCCTGCCAGGGGAGTAGATTTCCGATGAGAAGTCTGTTTTCTCACCAGTATTATGTCTACTTTTGTCCGTTTCATGGCGACCATTGTATTTTCACGAATTTTAGCCGTTTCAACGAATGTGGAATATGTGATTATGTCTGTGTTAATTATTCCATACGTGTTTTTTCGGAGGAAATATAGGTTTAAATAGGGTTAGAGAAATAATGGAGATCGTGCTGATGATTGTGTTTATATCAAGTACATAGTTCGTGGTTACCTATTATGTCACGAATATGAGATAATGTTGCAAATTATAGCGATTTTCTAATAGGAATTTGTTTGACGAGTGATCTCGTAAATATCCTTCAAATTCCTTTTGCATTTTGTTTATAGTAACTCCATATTTTTACCTCTCCTAGCAATTTTCTTTGAGTCCTGGAAACAACGTTTGGCTTATTCTCAACTAATTACCTTTTGCGATATGATACTAATGTAATATCATTGAATATAATACAGGAATACTTCTATAACGTCGATTCTGTGATAGACATGTTTGTATTTTTGTTTATTCTCGATTATCGTTTCGCAATAAAATTTACATCAGCGTTTAGCGACAGTGACAGTTATAGATTACTTAGAAACCTGTTTCGTTTATTTCTTGAAACAGGATATTATGTACTAATAGAATTTTAATATTTGAATTTTCTATGAATTTTTACGCAATGCGAATACTTTCATAGTATGAATTCTGTGTCAGATTTCTATTCCTGTTGATTCGTAGTTATTATTTTGCAATGAAATTTATATGGACGTAAGGTTTATTTCGCACGTTACACCTTCCTGCTAATAAGGAATTAGAAACTTGTGTTTTTAAATATTATTATCCGCTCGAAGCCAACACCCGAAACAGGTTTACCGATTTAATGTTTCTTCGATTTTAGGACTTCGTTATACCGAGACGACTACCACGTGTATAACACGCTCCAACACACGTGGGGTTGCATGAATTTAACGAACGTCAATACGTCAAAGAGAGCTGTGCGTTTACACGTGTTCGGTTCAAACAGTTATTAATGTATAATCTGCAGTATGCCACAAAATGATTGCATGCATCATGGTTTCCAGTATTTCTCGAGATTAATGTAATGGGTACAAATTTTACGTATATACGCGTATGAAATATATTTCTTCGAATTAAATAATTCTAATTCATATAATTAATATTTTCAATTCATATTTTCAATAAATAATTGTTAATAGCATAAAACGAAATTAAGAGCAGTTTACATTTTTTCTCCTTTTTTGGAAATTTTATGTGTTTATGTGAAAGGTAAATAAAATAATGGCGTAAGTGCGGGAAGATAAATCAACGTAATTTTGTTATTTGAGAATTAGGAGATTTCTTCTGTGCTTTCGTATGCTGATTCTACATGTAGTCGCAAAATTAATCTGACATGTTAAATTTGGGAGATAAATAAATAAGAAATATTGTTTTCGTTATATATTTGCAAAAATCTTCCAAAGATAGTGATATTTTTATAGTACTTTTGTTAACTGCATCGTATAGTACCAATTTTCTTTTATATAATCAAATTTGGTCTATATTTATATAATCTTTTGGCCCCAATACATATTCTTTTAAAATTATTCGAGGAACGTACCGTGTCTACCATAAGAACAGTTATTGAAAAATTGAAAATTAAATTCTTTAACGATTTCATTTAATGCCATTTAAATTCAAACTGTATGGAGCTATTCATTGCACAAATATTTTTATATTCTTCTTGGACATAAAAATTATCTTAACAGTATAATATGATACCAATCTTTCCTTGTGAAATGAAATTCGATTTAGAATTATACAATTATTTTTTTGCTGTGATTTACTGTTTTGATATTATTCAAGAACCCCTGTAAACCTATTTCAGTATTTACTATAGAATAGCTGTTGAAAAATTAGGTACAAAATTCTTGCTTACAATCAGTTTTACTCAATTTCAAACGTAGAAATAAAAATCATATCAATCTATCCATTGTATTATATTTTTGAATTCCTTTTAACAGCAAAATCTTCCACAAGATTATCATATAGTACGAACCTTCTCCTACAAAATCAAATTCGAAATTGAATTACACAATTATTTTTCTCGTCGACATTAGTTGTTATAAACTTATTTGAGAATCTCTGAAAATCTATTTCCTGGCACAAAATTTACGCAAGAAATAATTTTGATCAAAAACAATTTTTAATAAAAAAATTGCAAATATTGTTCAACAATGAAGACGCATTGTTTTTTCATGTAGAGCTCCATTTTTAACCCTTTGGAGTCGATGTCCCCGCAACGGGGACATTCGCAAGTCGAAAAATACAGAAAACTACAGAAAATTAGCGAAATTAAAAATTTTGTATATTTACGTATTATAAGTATTTATTAAACACAAATCAGTTTCGACAAATTCTGTGCGTTTTAATATCCATATATTGACTTTAAGTCCTATACAGAAAGGTAACTGCGAAACACTAAATTTACTCTGCTGAAATCTGCCAACCGCAAAGTGTTAACCCTTTGCACTCGACGAATTTTTGTTTAGAGAAGAGTAGAAATTCAAAGATTCTGTACTAAAAAACTAAAGATACTTCTTCGAGCAGTAAATAAAGAATAATATAATAACAGAATTGTAGAATTATTTGACTTAGATACCTCGCGCACTGTTACATTACATTAAATTTGATATATTAATTAATATCGATCTTCCAAATTTTATGAAATGGTGACTGAAGCTCACCTCTCGACCGCAAAAGGTTAATAACCCTGAACTATCAGCTACCACGTTGTCTTTTCTTTTTCGTAGTAATACTTTATCGCACAAATGGTACAAAATTCCAATCTTGCGTGAATTTTGGGACACCCTTTGTATACTTTAAAACTTTGATAGGTCTTTGATTAAAATAATCTATCCACGCATATATATGTTTTGTAATTACTTTATATTTCCCAATTAATATCAGCACATGTTTACACAACAATGGTTGTAACTGTGCAATTGGTTTCACGAGTGAATGATGGTGTGGTATAAGTGTGAATGCGTATAGTCGAGTGATGGCGAGACTGCTGATATGTAGTGTAAGGATATTTGTTTCCTGTGAGAGAGGACAATTATGGTCGGAATGTTTGGTGATTGTCATGAGAAGGAGTCAGTCGCCGAAAGAGAGAGGGAGAGAGAGACAAAGTTCACAGGGGACAGAGAATGTAAGTACTTATACAGTGAGCAGCCAGTTAGCAGACAGAGAGATAAAGAGTATTAGACAGATGGAACAATTATAGATATTACTTCACACATCTACTTTGTAATCAATAATAATACTAGTATTTTATAATCATCGTCCAATTTACTCACAACGACAATAACAAAACGCTCCAGGATAAATACAATCTCACCGTGACATATACACGTATGTACATACACACATATCTCAAACAATAGACAACTAATACGTTTTTAGAGACCAGAGGTTTCAGCGTTGCATCAATTACATTGGTTATTAATAATGACTATTATTGTGCTTTAATCTTTGTTGTACAATAAGATAATTTGGAAGATTTACTTGTATGGTTAAGTCTCTTTCATAAGGTAATTTTCAATTGGAATTGGATACGGGCCCTCGAATAATTTTTACAGTATAGGAAGATATGCTTCACTATGATTTCAATATTGCAGGTTGTACATATCGAGGCTTCCGTTTTGGAGGTCAGGTGGGAGTGCATGAGTTTTAGGTAGCCGATTTCAATCCTCTATGCACCGAATATATATTTTTCTTGACTATAAGAATTGCATGTAACATAAAATCAACAAATATCAACCAATAAATTCATATTAAAATTTGAATTAACAACGTTTGTATTATTGTGCCAAGATAATATGCAATAGATAGACAAGATAATTTTCCATGCCATCTTGTGGAAAAAAGGTCATAGGGGCCATAGAGGACCTAACCTATCATGATTGAATAACCGGTAAATGAAAAAGAATTAGAATTTTTAAAAATGGACCCACGGGAGGTATTGTAAAAATAATTATAAATATATCGAAAGAAAAATCGCGAACTGGAGTGATGAAAACGATAACGTTCAATGCAGTATTTAATAAAATACTCATATATTAACATGTAACTTGAAAGTTACAGGGGCCCATAGAGGGTTAAGTCTATTCATGATTATTTGTTGTTTTCGATCAAAGCCTGTGGGGCTTGGCATGTCGATAAAGAATTTTCCTTCAATTTCAAGGGTACATGGTGTGAATAGAAATGAACACCAATACCTTCCACGTTTTTTAGCAGTTAACAAATTAATATATTTAGATAATAATATTTAAATAGTGACAACAGTAAATTAAATTCTCAATAAACTGTTTTAAACACAAAGATTGACTCTATCTTGAAAATTCTCTTCTCTCTCTCTCTCTATCTCACTCTTATTAACATATGTTTTCTCTATTACGATTCTCACGTAACTGTTTTATTCTGGCACATTCTTCTAAACATTTTTTTAACAACATTCATACTAGACTCCACTTGCACATATTATATTCATATCATCTCAAATGACTTTCACTTATTCAATTCATTCGAAATCATATATGTGCCTGCAATTATGAAAGTGGCCTAAGTCATCGACTTAAGAGGAACGATTTTATTATTTATTTAGTATTGCATTCATTTATATTACGATAAAATATATTTATTTTCTACAAAACAGTGAAGAATTGATTCGTTAGATTGAGTTTGTAGCTTTATCGCAGTTAATTTTACAATTTATGATGTATTTAAAAACCGAAGCTTTTAATATTTCAGAAGCAAATATAAGTGACTTAGACTTAATCTCTCTTACATAAATAAGAGAGAAAAATCCTATTGAGTTGTTATAGCCATTACAATTCAATAGAATTTGACTGAAAAATTCAATTATATTGACATTTTCGACTAATATCGTGGTGAGCTAATTTTTTCACATAAATAAGGGAGAAAGATTCTATTGAGTTGTTATAGCTATTACAATTCAATAGAATTTGACTGAAAAATTCAATTATATTGACATTTTCGACTAATATTGTGGTGAGCTAATTTTTTTACATAAATAAGGGAGAAAAATCCTATTGACCACTTTCCTAATCACATGCACATATATAAAACCAACACTCACATATGGTACAACAGAGGTCTTCCATTCGTTGTTCCAGTGATGTAGATTTCATCAAATAATTTTTGAAGATCTGCAGAACGGATTCTATATAGCCTATTTAATGACGGTTATGTGGTTGCTTCCTTTGTTGCTGTGTCCGTTACTGCCATTTCGTTAATAGGCACCTAATATTCCAAACAAAGAAATGTCGCGATTAGTAACCTCTTGAGCAAGCAAATGACCCAACAAAAATAACCGTGGTAAAACTAGAAACAAAATTCAACCCACTCCATCTCTCGCGACATAGTTCCTAATCCATCTCGACACCACGATCCTGCACATTAAACCAGCAGTTCACCAGATTGGATCCCCCTGCTCTTTTCACCCGAGGAGAGAAATCGAGCGATCGTCGCGAGGGAAGAACGATTTGTCCCGACACGACAAAAGGCGGGCAATTACTTATCGAAATAAAAAGACTGCTCGTCGTACGTTTGCGGTATCTAATCCCCTTTGAAATTATCGAACCGCCCCCGTGGTTCCCTTTTTCCACGGGCATCGGTGAGTTACTGGTATCTCATAACGCGGACGCTCCACGACTTCTCTTTGTCCCGGCCTCTTTTTATCGCTCTTCGGTTTGCACGGCCTCGTACGGATCGTGGAATCTTTATTAAAATGCACGGAGCCTCTGAGCGCCGCTCCGCGCGCCACCTACCTCGGCCTCACAGCGCCCTCTTTTCGAAGTCTTCCCGAACTCCGCTGCGCCACGCCGCCGCCACGCGTCGCCACTCGCGACTGGAACTCGTTATGCCATCTTTGATGTACTCGCGCGCCATGCTAACGCGATTGTAATTGCGATCAACAGACACGAGAACGCTTCCTCGGAACTGTGCAACATCCGTGCACGTTGCAGTCGCATTGCTGAAACGGAGACGATTATGGTTGGTCGAGTCTCAAAGGGACAACAGATGCTGAATAATTTTTAGACGACCTAGGCTTTTTGAGGTTAGCCTCGCGTTCAGATGAACTTCCTTATTATTTTTTTAAAGCGAGGGAGAGGAGTAAGAATTTTATATGACTCGTTTTATATGTATAATATATTTAGGATGTTTGGAGGGAATGTACTGGAATAATATTCTAATGCTTAACGGAACACAAAAGAGTCTCGGATTAATAAAATGGTAACTAGTAACTATGCACGCTTGTCCCGACTGGACATGAACTCACTCCATCTTTTATTCTCACGCTCTGATAACTTTCTTACAACTGACTTCTAAGATTGATTTCTACGACTTTCAACTGACAACTTTTAGACTGACTGACTGCTAACTTTAAACTGACTTTAAGGCAAACTTGAGACTTCTAACTTCTAATTTTAAGAACTGACCTGCTTGCACTCTTGTACTTTTATTTAACCTTACACTTTGTCTTCTTTCATATGTCTTCTTTCTAACGCATTTCCCACGTAACCTTGATGGACCCAACGTACTTCAAACATTCAGGTCGTATTCGTAAATTTCCGTGAGTTTCTCGCGATCGACTATGTCATAAATATCCCTTAACCCATTTGCATCATGGCTCTACTTAAGGTGCCGTGTTCAGGCACCAGCGACGTTCAACTGACGACTAGCCCGTATCACCGCGCGCGTATCAGCACCTACTCATAATGGCAGTTAAAAGGATTTTCACGACAAAAGTGAAACTTGTTATGAATATAATGAACCGATGTAGATGAGATGCCCACAAAAGGGATCAAACGTGATCTGTGGCATGTGAAGAATATTTAGCAACTGGTAATGGAGAAAGTCAGCTCGCGGATTATTCCGCGCTCGGTGATAGATGACAGACGTAATTCGCGGAATATTCCGCGCTCGGTGATAGACGACAGTCGTAGCTCGCGGAATATTCCGCGCTCGGTGATAGACGACAGTCGTAGCTCGCGGAATATTCCGCGCTCGGTGATAGGCGACTGTCGTGGTTCGACAAATGGGTTAAAATCGATTCTCTTGCACGCGATCCTCACTTTCGTCCTGTGTCCCAAACACGTTAAGTGCTCAGCCCATTTTGCTTGCCGTTCCGTGCAGGCCCAGAGTCGGTCGTCAAGTGGGTCATCGGCGGCGGGCGAATTGTTCATAAAACTCGAAAATGCTGTACCAATTGCTATAACAGGAATTCTCAACCGTTAGGTCCAAAGATGGCGAAGAATTTAACACCAAAGATTAGCACCTTTTAGTCCTAGTCCAAGCCGGTCTTTGAGGACTGGCCGGGCCCGAACGGAAAGTCTAGTGCTGGTCCCTGGGGACCGGTGTGGCACTTAACGTGTTAACATTCTTTTAGGGCCGCACTTGTTCCAATCTTACATGTATATCCGATCTCCATGTTTTGTTTCAATACATTTGAGTGATGTTAACTTATATTTCATACTATATCGATTAATACAGTCGTTACGTTAAATTGAACATCTACGTTATTTCCGTTGTCACGAAAGTTAAAAGAAATAATGAAGTGATATTTAAATGATTTTAAAATCTATCTCTAATAGTAACAAGAAGTCATTCTACTTAACCAAGGTCATTTTACTGATTTTTTCATGAATGAAGTTTTTAAATGGATACTCGATTAATTTAAATTCCATATTTAAAATTGTATAACTGTTAATAATATATTTGTAATTCGACAACTAATTTAGTTACCAAATGTTCGCAATAATAATTTATTTCTGAGTATTTGATATATCTACATCTGCATATTGGACAGAATATCAATCATTATTAACGATGTGTTACGTGCGAGTCAATAAATATCCTTGGTAAAATTATTACGAATTCATCCTTCACTATTATTTTATCCATTTTATTTCATTAATTAATTATTAACGTTTTGCGTGCAAGCCAATAAATGTTCTTCATAAAATTGTTACAAATTTACTCTCCGCTATCTTGTTATATTCATTATATTTTATTAATTAATTTCCGTTTTCGAGTGTAACGTGTATAAACTCGCTTAATTTTAGTAAATAATAAGAATATCAAAAGCATTCAAAATAACACGAAAATATTGCATAGGGATAATTAACACAAGTTAGTCGTAATAATTGATTTTATATTCATCGTTTTTAAAATTAAATGGAAATATAGAACTACTTTGGTAACAGTAATATTGACTTTCATTCAGATAAATATATATTGTAATTATTTTCAGTATACTATTTTATTGATTGTTAAAACACACATTATGGGACATTTAACATTATTGATATGAATATACAAAAATAAGAAATCATGTATTACATGAGATAAAGTATATATGCGATGTATTTCCTGTCGCTTTACTACCTGTTATACATATAACATCCTAGATGATGTTAGTCGTGGATATTATATTTAAATGAACATATTGAATATTAATTTAACAATATTATTGCACAGGGTAAAAATCGACAATGAAAAATATTTAATTATATTTACTCTTTCGCACGATACTCGTTCACACGTTTACTCTCAATAAATTCTGAATTGCAACTGACCTGTCCAACCACTCTCTCATTTCTTCTCTCTTCTTTCATACATTACATAAATATACACAGTCTATACCACACTTCATTCATTACACGCATACTCGATCCACTCATTCTTTCTTACAGCATCACTCACTTTTACATTAACATATATGGACCGTTTATTTTGAAAGTGGCGTATGTCCATAAAAAAGAAAAAAATTAGTAATTTATTGCTTAATATAGTGTAAACTTTTTATTTATAGCTAGTTAGTATTTGATATCTTAAAAAATTCCAATGCTTTGTTCAATTAAAAATTGGCTGAAGAAAGAAATTGCGTGATTATTGATTATAAAAATAGTGTAAGTCGAATTTCCATATACAAGTGGGGGGTTCAATGGCAACTGGTCGCTACATTTGTTTTATTTCACCTGTCGAAGGTTATTATTTTCGGTTATTTATTTTATTTTACCCCAGAAATGGATAATTTTATATTAACGTTAGATAGTGATATAGATAAGTAGAAATAGTAAATCAATATTATTTTATGACAATTGAAAACATCAATGGAGAATATGAAACTTAAGATTTTAGAGTTATCTTCTACATGTCGGAAAAGACCGCGAAAATTTGAAAAAATCACCCTGGCGCCTTTGTATCACTATTCCAGGCCTATTATATACGAAAAATATAAAGATATGGAGCAGTTATTACCTTATATATCTCCTGTGCATCAGGAATATTTCGAAACACTGCGACATGAAGAGCATAAATAAATAATACCAATATCTTATGTTAAGTTTAACAATATATAAATATAATTAACGTTCGAAATAGAAAATAATACACCTATTTTATTTCTTGTTATTATTTACAAACAGAATTGGATTTATTCGAAATATATTTTGAGTGACATTTAATTTTTCAAAACTGAAATTAAATAATTTTTACAATTAACTAATTATGAAAGTGATGTAAGTCCAGCTGCAGCCTGTAAATATACATTATTTCAGCTAAATTAATTTAAAATAAATTTATATAATCAAATTACATATTGATAAATTAGTAAAATCATTGCCAAGCCTGACATACTTAACCTATATTTTTTAATTGACAAATATGCTAACCCTTAATTTTCTCGAAACAACAGAAAATGGACTTACAGCATTTTCAAAATAAACGGTCCATATATTACAATCTATGTCAACCATGACCACAGATGAGACATCAGTGCATTAGTTAAGGGGGTCTTCTAGTATTTTGCTTGATTTTTTCAATATCTCTGAAAAATTGTTACAAAGAAGCATTTAAACCTTGTATTTTGAAATTAGCAGGGGTTATTTGAACAGTCTTGAACTACGTGTTTTACAATTTTTGTTGAGAAAGATGGAAAATTGCCGGTGTTAGGCTCTTTTTGTTATCTGAAATAAAAAGAAATCAATAAAATTTCTTTTAAATGCGAGTACAATTATGACTGATACTTCGATCCCTAAAGTCTCACTCTCAAGTTAACTTCTATTAATTTATAGATCTTTATAGAGCAAGTTTCTCTAATCCTCTGCTGATCACAGATTGTTTTTTAGATAAATCAGACTACAGTAGAACTGTATTTATATAAACAATAGATAGCTAATATAAGTGGAGTTCGCATAATTGAACTATATGTTTCGTGTTCAGATAAGTGAATTCAGTCACTAGGAGTCTATCCAATGAACAATAGCAAAAATTTCGTTCCAGGGAATATTCAATATTTAAATAAATAAAATTCTATCTACATGTTTTACTTGAAACATATTTTATGCAAAAATAAAAGATCAAATTTTATCTCAAATAAGAAATTCTTTGAATTAGAGTTTTTATAAATAGAAATATATTTTGGTAAGTTTATGGGATAAGAAATTACTTTACTAGAAACACATTCGAACAGGAAACTACAAATACAGATATTTATTCGAATAATAATTTATTTAATTGACTTACTCGTATAAGAATTTATCGAAATGAAAACTTATTAATTTGCATAACATTTCTCTGTGTTATATTACATAGCAAATGACCGGATTCAGTTTTGATGTCCTGTTCTATGACTGAAGTTGTATTTGATGTGTTCCTTTGTATCATAACATGAATGGGCTAACTGCGTATATGGGACAATACAATCAGGAAGTAAACACATATCTAGATACACCTCAAATAACAGGAATTGGACTATTATTCAACATAAATATGGACATAAGTGTCTCACAGTGGGGGAAGATGCTCGTACAAAATTAACTGAAAACAATGGTTTATTCCCGTTATTATGAAAATAATGATCGCGAAATTACTCGTATAAATACTAATAAAGTATTTAAATAAACAGGGAGTGAGTTGTTAATTAGAAATAATAAATATTATAATAGAAATAATAATTATTATGCCGATAAAATATTCGATTACAAGAAATTGATCCGGATAAATAACCAAAATAGATATTTATTTAAAATATTTTCGAATAATGCCGAATTTTAATTAGAAATTATCAGTACTTCAGAAGACAATTAGCTAGAAAAATTATCCATACTTTTCATATACTTACGATACTTAATGCAATTGTCGTTTTCATTGTGTTTCACACCTTTTTTAACAATTTATTAACAAATTTTTAAGAACCTACATTTATAGATTTCTTTTGCATTATTTTTATTGAGCTGGTATATTTATTTATATAATATTATTATACCTAATATTTATTAGTTGACATTTTTCATTTTTCACATTTTACAGTTTTCCGAATATTCTTCGAGTAATAAAGGACTATATTGAATCCGTTCACGCCAATTTTGTGGAAATTTATGAGAGATAGTTTTCAAAAAAATATTTCACACGTACTTTTCTTTATCGGCCATCATTCATATCGAAGGGGTGAAATCTTCCCTCAAATGTAGGGGTTGAAATCATATCTTTTACAATATCTCGATGATCAAAAGCGTTAGAGTCAAATTTCTTTTTTACAAAATATAGTCTTTGACATGGGAAATGCAGCCAGGTAAGACTATTTCTGAAAATTAATTTGTTTAAATAATGTAGAGATAGGGTGGGACAACACGAATAATACTAAAACTATTTATTAATCCTAAAATATAATACAGAATTCGCGGTGACGATAAAGACTACGAATATAATCTATCTATTAACTAAACTCTTATAACTACAACGACACAATTACCTAACAACACGTTTGTACTTCGCAACACTAATACACCTTTTTTCACAACTCTCTCTCTGAACTCTCCTATACTACACGTACCACGACCGACTCCACACTCTCTCTCTCTCTCTCTCTCTCTCTACCCACTCACGCCCTTGCATCCCTATTTAAAACCATCCATTCTATCCTCTTTCATACCTATTCTCTCTTTCCAATCACACTTTCCCACGCACTCCTCGCAATCTTACCCTCAGCGGGTCACTCAGCCCAAACACTCAAACGTATTCCTAAAGCCACTCTTCACTTTCATCCGATACATTCATAAACATCCCGTCCACACGATCCTAGCGCACGATCATTCGTCCTTTCGCACCCATTCTAGATAACCCGCTCATCCTGCGATACCACAATAATGTATTAAAAATTAAAAATTTTTTTATCCTTTGTTATACTAAATGTTAAATCATGTTCATATAAATGAATACACGTGATCTATAGATCAAAATAGATATGTACACATACATAGATATGATAATAGTCACAACATAAATTACAAATATTTATTTATGAATACTTTTGTATATGTTCCCTTTTTATTAATTCAGTCATACCTTTAGTTGTAACAATTATGTTGTTAATGCATCTAGTTACAAATGTACAATTTATTATAGTGATTTGTGTGGATAGAAATGGACACGAATATCTTCTAAATTATTTAAGAGTAAACTGATTAATATATTTAGATAATAATATTTAAATATTGACATCAATTCGCAATATTATATGTGAAACAAAAAGATTCAAACTATCTAGAAAATTCTTCTCTCTCTCTCTCACTCTCACACACACACACTTCTATTAACCTATGTGTACTTTTTGACGATTCTCACGTAACTGTTTTATTCTGGCACATTTTTATAAACTTTTTCTGAACAACATTCATACTAAACTCCACTCCCAAATATATTTATATCATCGCAAATGACTTTCATTTATTCCACCTCATTCCCATTCATAGATACAAAATCAACACTCGCACTCTCATAAAACCAACACTCAAAATTTGTGATATCTATTCCTATGTCAACAGAGTTCACTTCGTTGCAGAAACAAATTAGTTCCTTGAAATATAATAATAAATGTTGTTTTTGATATAGTCAATTGTTAAACGTTAATTTGTATTAACGTTTTTAGTCATTTGTAGCCATTGTAGTTTTATGTTCGAAAATTTCCATTTTTCTTCAGAAAATATTTTCTATAAAAAATTTCAAATTGGATAAAAAATTTGTTAGGAAGAAAGATAATACATAGCTACGAAGAATTTAAAATAAGTAGATTGAATAGTTTTCGAATAATCCTGAGCTATTTTTGAGAACCTAGTTCAAAAAAAATGCATTTTCAATTTTTGATATCGAAAATTGTGCTTGAACTGCCACAGGCAATAAATTTTTTATTTTATTACATTTTATATCGATTCCATTTTTGCATAAAATATCTCATTAGAACTTAAAACGATATCCTCTAATATTTTATCCAATTATAACGATATTCTTCTTATTCTCGTCACAATTTTATAAAGTTCATGTAGTCAATTCAGGATAAAACTAAACTAGATCGTATTTCACTTCCGGTGCATGTATCCTCAACATTCCCGAGGATTTCCGTCCCAAAGGAAAATGGTAGAAAACTGTCAAATTTGGTGTCTCTCCGACGTCTAAAATATTAGCAAGGTCTTATTTTATAGGTCCCAAGGATATGTAAAATTCCCCTGAAAGGTTATGAACATCCAGATAAAACGAAAAATTTCAGACCATCGACTTCAAATAATCATAACTTTGAAATAAATTTTGCACTGTATACGAATTATATTATAACATAATTTACATTTATTATAAAACGATAATAATGTGTTAAGTATAACAGATACTTTACAATAATTATTTACGTATTGTTACAGGTAAATTATAATTAAGAATATTTTTCCAACTATTAAGAATAACTAAATTATTAAGAATAATTTTATAATATAATTAACTTATAAATTATTAAGAATAATTTTTGCATTTACTAAATAAACCCGTCGTTATTTATTAATTGAAAGTCAATTTCTCATATCAGCGAATTGCTTGAAAGGAATGAAATGCTTGCAGAATAGAAAGAAGAATTATTGTCATAATTTGTGAGTTTGCTGTTTAGCAATTATATATTTATTACAAATTATAATATACACACGTCACAAAAATATTATAACGATTAGGTATGTGTGGTGAAATTTCTCTTAATGCTATTATCATCTGATCACTGTTCACTTTTACGCTTTTCATAACAAACTGACTTTCCTCACACATATTGGCTCTGACCTATAATAATTGCACAATACCACGCATTCTATTTTCGAAAAATCTCGAATTACGAAAAATCAAGATGTAAATAACTGGCATTCTGATACTTTTCACAAAATTTGAAATGTCTAAACGTCAGTGCCTAGAGAATATGCTATAGGTTCAAGTCCCCTTTGATTTTTTTTGTCACAAATCGCATTTGACTGAAACTCTGCATACCGACAGACCATTTTGAAAAAAGGCAATTCAGAAGAATGATGTCGTGAGGCCAAATCATCTTAATTAATTTTTAAAGACCTAACACTGCTTTTCATAGTATATAATGTGTATAAATAAATCCCAAAAGCTTATATTAAGCTCTGAAGGAAAAATCGAATTTTTCTAAAAAAATTACGTCTATTTATGTATAAAGTACACGTATAAAATTCTTTAAATTATTTATTTCGCTTATTTCGTAGATTCGGCCACTAGTACACGTACCATAGTATATGTATGCTAAATTTCAAGTGAATTGGTAACCTAGTTTTAGAGATATCTTTCCCTCCAATTTGAGGAAAGTGGTTTCGAGGAGAACGCGTTTAAAGTATGCGGAGGACTCCACGCAATAGATATACTGTAAGGTCCTCGATATTTCGAGGATTACATTGAAAATTTGGAGATATATTCTAGAAATGTTATATTGAAATGATATACTATCGATTAAAGTAGCAAAAAAGAAAAAGACTTTTCCACATCAGGACTCCCCTTTAACTCTTTGGTGCATGCTGGGATTAAAAATGTGCATCCAAAAATATTGAACTTCATTGATTACAAGCACAGCTTCATTCGTTATAATTGGAACACCTGGTGCACGACAATACGTAACGCTGCATGTGTCGATTTACTTCCATTTATCTTTAATTTCCATTATTGGACCCAGCTACTTATTTCACGTAGACTGTCCTATGTTTGGACCTTCGTACAACGCTTATAGTTGCTGTGTCATCCACAGTTGTACCTGTTAACTCTTTGGGATTAAAAGTGTCCCACCTTTTTGATGCAACGTAATGCATGATGGGACATTTTTAGTCAACAATATTAGATAACAATATTCATTCATCTCACGAACAGTAATATTTTAAATATATGACATACCAGGGCCGGCGTGAATTTTCGCGGGGCCGGGTTTAAAAATTTTTCGGACCCAGAATACACGTTTAAATCTGCCATGATATCGGTAAATGGTACGGTACCATCATTCTCTAAAAAGTTAATCAAAATCGGTGTTTTCTAATTGGCTGATTTCCTTAATACCTAATATCTTCCGCACCCGTCATCAGCCAGGCCCTTCTAGTGACTAAGGGCCAACGAATCGTTAGTCATCCAACAATTGTGGTCGCAGGCTTGTACTTCTGAAACCATGCGAATTAATTAATTATCGAGGATTAACACTCGTCTATTATTCATCTATCTTACTGAAATACATCTCTAACATCGATGTATACAAAGAACAATAAAATAATTAAATTCTTTGGGGAACGCTGGAATTAAAAGTGTCCCACCTTTTTGATGCACCGTAATGCATGGTGGAACATTTGTAGTTCCACATAGGTTTATATTTCGTCCTATTTACGTAAAGCAGTTGGTAATACCTTCGACAAATGTTATAAATATATTCGCTTGTGTTGGCAACATTCAACATGCCAGTACAGGTTCATCAATTGTTGCGAGTGCAAGGTTTATCGCGACAATCTTTTTCTCCTGGTTTTATGGTTTTGCATTATGTGACTCCTTGATTAGTAAAAATGTACCAATTTTGTTTCATTTAAAACGTAATAAAATTTCTGTGCAACATGGGTCTATTTTATTATCTGAAATCCTGTGTTGCAAGGAGTTAAAAGGAAATACAAAAATTTTACAGGAATGAACTCTGTACCCTGGCGATATGGGGGCAATCTCTTCCCCTCCGTTTCGATTTTGTCAGAGCTTATCCATAGTCTTCAGCTTTTCTGGAGACGATTATGTAAAAATTTACCAATTTTGTTTCATTTAAAACGTAATAAAATTTCTGTGCGACATGGGTCTATTTTATTATCAGAAATCCTGTGTTGCAAGGAGTTAAAAGGCAATACAAGAATTTTTCAGGAATAAACTCTACATTCTAGCGATGTGGGGGCAATCCCTATTCTTCCATTTCGCTTTTGTAACAGCGTATCCTTTGACCCCAATTTTTCTGGAGACGACTGTGACCTGCGTGGCCAATCATTTAGCAATCATCGCTAAATTAACGTATATTCTTCCACCGATTCCGTGGACACGTTATTTTCGATATAACCCTTCAACAACACCGAAGTCAGCTTAGCTACTTGAAAGGAGCAGCGAGTAAAACACGCGGTTAGTCATGGAACGAAAATTCATACGAAAATTCATGGCCGCAGGAGCGATACCCTTGGATACTTGATCCAGTCCGCAGGAACTTAGCACGCCGAGTCCGCGTGACGAACTTTCTCCGCTTGGGCCAAGTTCAGTCGCCGGTCGCATGAATCGCGAGCGGACGTTGACGCGGAACTCGCCTGCGGGGCCGTGGTGAGATTCCTCGTAACAAGACCGATTGCAAATTACAATATCGCTGGAAGAATGATCTCTGGCTGGAAGTTAACACGAGCGTGTAAGCGGGCAGCCGTGCCCGGCTGTGTAATTACGCTCTCGCCGTCAACCAAACGTTTTCATTCGGTATCGTCGATCTGTCCATGGATCGTGTACTCAAAATTGCCGCCATAAAATCCTCTCCCCTAACTACAATGTAGCCTACAAATTGCGCTTAACTTCCCCTCGCGATCGCTGCTCGTTCGTCCGCTTCTCTTAATATCGACCCGTGGGAATTCCACGGCGATCGTTCGTCGACCGTGTAACCCGTTTCCTCCGTGTCCCGACTTCGTCCTTTTTGCTCCACCCTTCCCTCCGATACGTCCGGGATACGTAAGATCGGATGGACAGTGGAGCACCGGCGGGGAAGGGACAGGTAAGGTAATTGATTCGTCGTGTGCTCGCCAGTGCTCGCATCCCCTGTACGGTGCTACTCGCCTGTTCCACGTGTCGGGGATGAGTCGAACGGGTTTTCTCGTCGGAGATGTCGTCTGGCGATAGTGTGCCGAGTGCGAGTGCAGCTCGCAACGGTGCATCGCGAGATCTCAACCCCTCGTGATAGAATTTAATTATGAAAAATTGCGCATCGAGAAAGCAGTTAATTTTAATTAGTCCATGTACTGGGTGGTCCAAATAGAGGGTTACGCACTATTATGCTTTCTTGGAAACCGATGAACATATCGGGGTTATTTATTTGTTTACTTTTTCCTTGGTTCATACGTTTGCGATGACAAGCCCGAGATCGGTCATGCATGTTATGCGAAAAATTGATAAAAGAATTTCTTTTTTTAATAATAAAATAGGTTTATTTAATTAACATATCACACTAGGTTCTTCTCAACTCTAACACGCAAGCCTCTATTCTCGATTACACATCATCTATGTGCCTCGCGCCCTTGCATCCCTATTTAAAGCCAGATCTATCTCATTCTATGCACACACTTTCTCTCTCAATCATTCTACATTTATTCCTACAAATACAAAAGGATTTGCCGCTATCATTTTTTTCGCGCCAAACACTCGAGTCGAAACCGATATATACACCGCTATCATGACCCGACGTTAAGGTAGGGCAATCCTTATTTACTCATTACAATGCTTCTCGGTTACTCGGGCGTTCCATGATTGAGGTATTGATTATTGTCGAGATGTTATGGGTACTGTAGGATTTCTTTCTGGATTAATCCGATGCAGACCTATTAATCCTGTTAATCCTATGCGCGTCTAATAAACATCAACTCCTTTTTAATAACAAAACAGATTAATTTAGTTAAAACATTATACTAAGTTCCTCACAATTTTAACTCTCAAACACACGATCCTGTATTTACTACGTCTGTGCCACACACGTTCAGCCTTCTGCCTTCTGACTTATCTCTACTCTGTCTACTCTCGACCCAACTCTGTCTCGCCTGCGCCCTTGCACCCCTACTTAAAGTCAAAACTCACTCTTTTCATACACAGGCTTTCTTTCTGGATCACTCGACTCACAATCAGTCATAAATATTTCATTCGTCCGCACGAACTACAAATATCGTCCTAAACGCCTAAGTCGAAGCCGATGTCGCTGTTTATTATTCCCTTGCTAGAGTCCTTCGCTGCTCGCAACACCTCAGTACTTTTGTTCGTACTTTAGGATATAGCGATGGTATCGTCGAGACGCAGTGAAAATAACCCTTTGCACTCGAGAGGCGACCCTAAATCGCCGTTTCATCGAATTCCGAAGATCGATGTTAATTAATATATTAAATTTAGAATAACGTAACGATGCGTGGATTGTCAAAATAAAATTGTTGGGATTATTGTGATATTGATTAAACACAATGTGTGTATATATAACGAAAAAGTGTATTGTTGAGTAATTTATTTGAGTGGTAACGGCACAGTGGTCCTACTATGACTAATGACTTCCGATGGATTATCATTTGTGTACCACGGATGGTGTTGTTGTTTGCTTGTAACAAAAATAATTCTACGTGTTAATTTATATCCGATTTCTTATTTTCCTTTATTATTTTGATGGTTCCAGGTATTGGAAGATTATGGGATGTGATTACTTAGAATTCATAATTTATTATGAATAGAAATACAAAAGTGAAGCTCGTGGCTAAGAGAATATAAACAAAAATAAGAAATCAATAAAACAAGAGAACAAAAATCAAAAGGCATACATGCAACGATATCACTGATAGCAATTACTTCTTTATCAACAACTATTTTGAAAGTATCATAGAATTTACAGTAAAGTCTTCGAATCGCTATTTCTTCTCGAAAAAATCTTTCATTATTATTATTATTATTTTATTATTATCTTTTTTTTACGAAAAATCACCGAGTAGAAAGAGTTAATATTAATAATAATAGTAAAAGATATTAATAGGAATAGAGGAAGTGAATCGAAACACGTGATAAATTTATCTTTCCTATTCACATTTGGAAATAATTAAATTGTCATTAATTAAAAGGAATAAATCGAGTCCATGCTTTCATTGTTTCCTGATAAAACAGTTTATGACACTTTATGTGGAATACTGTTTAATGTATTTCATTTCGTTGAAGTATTTTGGCTAAGTAATCTGTCCACGTATATTTGCAACCATCTTATATTTCGCAAAATTAGTATTAGCACGTGTTCACTCTACAATGGTCGTGACAAGAATAACGAAAGGCTGCAAGTAAACGCTGAAACACACACGTACACACCATATCAAATGTCAGAACAGCAATATTCTAAGCACAGAGATGTCGCGGTTAGTAACATGTTAAATAAGCAAATGTTCTAACATATTTTATCATTTATATTTTATAAATTATCTCTAGAGCTATTTATATTAATTAAAGTGGTGTAATGAAAATAAAGAAATAAATATATGGTATAAATAAATAAATAAATGGTACAATGAAAATAAAGAAATATACATAATAGAAATATACTTAATTACGATTAATATACATAATTACTATTTAAATAAAAATCAGTATCAACTTTGTCAAATGTTCTAACATATTTTATCATTTATATTTTATAAATTAACACTAGTGTTATTTATATTAATTAAAGTGGTGCAATGAAAATAAAGAAATAAATGAATGGTATAAATAAATAAATAAATAAATGGTAAAATGAAAATAAAGAAATATACATAACAGAAATATACTTAATTATGATTAATATACATAATTACTGTTTAAATAAAAATCATTATCAACTTTGTCAAATGTTCTACCATATTTTATCATTTATATTTTATAAATTAACACTAGAAATATTTATATTAATTAAAGTGGTGTAATGAAAATAAAGAAATAAATATATGGTATAAGTAAATAAATAAATAAATGATACAATGAAAATAAAGAAATATACATAATAGAAATATACTCAATTACGATTAATATACATAATTACCATTTAAATAAAAATCAGTATCAACTTTGTCAAAACTAGCATACTTTCAGCATTTGCAAGAACAAATTCTGCTGTTAAAAGTATTCCGTTGATTTTGATACAACTGTAATTCGATGTGAAGAAAATGAAAGTGAGAAAAGTGAAAATGAAATTAAATGTAACTCATAATTTTCAAGCATGTTATACTTTTTTAATCGTGGTGTTAAATGAAAAGGTGTGTGAGAAATGAATGCCACCTTGAAATTTTCTGCCCGTTGAAACCCGTCGAGAAGAATTTTAGTCGTTTGACAGATATACGTGTTTTGTCAGCGTGCAATTTGACGAGAAAGGTTAATGACGAGCTAAACTTGACATTTTAGCGCGAATGGTTAACGCATTGGCAGCTGGTAGAGTGAAATTGCGCTTTATGGAGATTGGCGTTATTTAGTTGATAGGCTAAAATTACGTCGAAGACTTTTTAGCTGCGTTCGTGAAGTAGGTTCATCCACTGAGGTGGAGGTGCTGAAAATTTCAGGAAATTAGCAAGCTTCGTGAACAATTTATTCATTTTATACAGCCACTTGGAAACATTCTGAAGAGCTGGTAATAAATTGCCGTACAGCTCTGACCGTTAATCTGTAAATACAACGTGATTGATAAGGAGCAGGCGCGCTTCTAGATCACTCACTGTCACCTCTTTAATCACCCTTTTAGCTTGAGCATTAATGCAATTATAGAGAAATGAGACGAACTTGGAACATCGTTAATAAATTATTAAATATTTTAACAATTATTTTCCTACTTATTGTTAGAACCTTAGACTATGAAGAATTTAGACATTGAATACTAATAAGTTTTATTGATTATGTATTAAGTGCTTCATTCAAACGTGATTTTAGGAATCTGAGGAATGAAAAGAATTTCGTGGAATAAAATTGGAATAAAATCTAATTGGATGATTGTGAATGGTACATACCTTGATGTATATATCTATATGTTTATTGTGAAGACATTTTAAAGAAATCAAGGTCACTTCAGTTTTTTTTTTCTTTTTCTTTGTGAACTTATTTTTCTTTTTTCTATTTTCTTATATGAAATTAAATGCATGCTTTTATTTACTATACAGTAATATTGAAATACTTGTGTCGAAAATTTTAACTTCACTTTTGTCGAGAATAGAAGGATATGAAACGACAGGCAGTATAAAATGAACATAAAATTGAAATTTCTTCTAAACTAATAAATTTCTGATTGAAGTGTCTTAATATTCTTCTGTAAATAAAAAGATATATCTACTGCTGTATAAGAAGATGAAAGATTCTGTTTAGAAGAATAGATGAGACTATTAAATCTTAGAAACACCTCGTCTTCTAGAGTAGATACATACAGAGTGTCTAATATGAATTGATAAATACGAAATATTTTTAAATTGGTATAAAAATATTATAGCAATTAAAAATTGAATGATTTTGAAAGGAATATGAAATGGTGTAATTTGCTTTCTATAAATGGATGTATAAAGATTACACGAAGATTATACGAACATTGATTTATTTAAACGGAATTGTATATCATTTAATACTGAGCTTATCACAATCTATACGTAAATTTTTGTAATTTCGATTGAAAATTCCGCATGTAACGTTATCACTTTCATTATTCGTTTTCACGATTTTTCTTTCGATACGAATATAGTTAAATTTTCAACATTTTCCGTTTCACAATTCTCTTTTCTTTTTCTTTTTTTTTAGGATCTTTTATTTTTTCCTCTACCGATCATATGACTGGTTGTAGTAGGTTCAGTGTTAGTACATTAGTCGATGCAACTCAAAATTCTCTACAAAAAGATATTGACCCATGTATACTGAAAGATTATCGATTATAATATATTTTAATTTGAATATCTTTATATGAAAATCTCTCTTTTATTAATATTAACTTGGTTCCTATAAATATGCAGAGAAACTGTTTATATCATTTACTTGCCTTTTGAAACTTTTTATTCTTGTTGAAACCATTTTTTAATTAATAAATATTTTATAAGGAATTCACCTCTGCCGTTTGAAATTGGACACCCTGTATATGAAAGCTCATACAGGGTTCGACGCTATTTAATTTTTCGTAATGAAAGTCTTTCTTTCTTCTGTCATTTCGAAGTATATATACCGAAGTATATATATATATATAGTGTGAAACAACAGGTATGGTGGAATTAAATGTGTTTCTACTCCATATAAGGTGTAAATTACAATTACATTATAAAAATAATTGCAATTTCGTTACAATACATATTTGAGAACTTTTGTTATCAATGTGAAAAATATATAACAATAATTTTATAGTAATTTCCTTCAAATTCCGTTTATATCACATCGAAATTATATTTTGTAATGAAGTTTGTACGGATTAATTAGTAAAAGATATATTACTGTTTATTAAAGTTTTAAATATTGTATCGTAAAAGAATAGTAATCGTTCACACTCGATAATTAAAGGGATACAAATTACGCATGATTGTGACAATGAAACTCACTATACAGTGACTATTATTATCTTTTCACGATACAACTTTTAAAACTTTTATAACTGTATTTTTTCATTTTCCTATATTTTCTTAAAAATTTATAATCAAATTTGAAGATTTTACAAGACGTCTACCATATCATTAAAATTACTGGTTCAATCAATTTTGGTATAGATATTATTAATTTTTCATTTTTTTTAGTAGATATTTAACAGATAATTACGAATTTATTTCTTCCTAAATAACTAACAAAAATAACAAAAAGTGCTTACAAACGTTTACATAGAATTTCATTTATTATTTATAAACAAATATAATTAGACGAATATGAAAGTTCAAATTCTTAGGTTCGTTTTCTAAACAAATAATCGTTTTTAAGGTAGAGACCTCACTCAAAGTTCACCATAGAGACATGGTCATTTGCCATTTCCTTCTAGGGTTTAACCTTTCCCACCTAATGACAATAGATATACCTTAACCTTTCTTAGGATTTAAGGGACTGGACCCCACGTGCTTGACTTCTTAACCCTTGAACAGACCTAATTACCAGAGATCGATACATGGGCATTCATACCTAAGGACAGGCCAATGACACTGTAAATAAAGGGCAAGAGCAGAACTCCTCTGAACCGTCAGAGTACATTTCATTGGATTGGGTGCAGTTTGCTTTGACTAAGGACACTCTGACAGGACAGTTCAAGTTTTTCATAAATAAGGACAGGATCTGAACGGAACGAGTCGTAGTGAAATTAAGAATATACGTAGATGAAAAATGAAGGAGTGAAATGGTGGAAAAGAATGCAAGAGTATATTAACATCATATGTCACATTTTCTCAGGATAACTAGGATACAGAAGTAAATTTTAATTTTACTTATTTACATCTAAAATTTTCATTTTCATTACTTTATATTAAATTTAAATTAAATTAATTTAAAAATTTTACTAAAACTTTTATTAATTATTAAAAT
>NW_016913074.1:11825-44579 GCF_001483705.2 Eufriesea mexicana | reverse complement strand
ATGTCCCAAGTCAAGTGGAGGCCTGTTTATGCCTCTATTGTAAGCATCCCTTGACTTGCACATACTCAGCGTCGACTAACCCACAGCTGGGATAGACCGTGACAAGGACCGATAAATTATCCTCTTAGACGACAGGCGCCAGAACCTAAATTGTTTAAACAACCACCACCACCGAAAGACACTGAAGTGGGCATACACCCCCAATAGCATACCAACCAATCAGAAGACAGTCGATCCCTATAAAACTACTGACAAGGCATTCACAAGGACTTCTCTCGCAAAAACCTCCAGCACGACAACACCAGCATCATCACTCGAGACCCACCAACGACTCTGCCAGAAGGCTGTCATCTACAATAGAACTCTCTGCAGTTCAACACCAACCATGTCTACCTCTATCAAGTTAGAGTAGGCCGCATCCCAAGCAGCATTGCCGCAGCAGCGTAACGGGCCTTACGACCCCGTAAACTCCTGCAAGTTGCAGTGTTCGGGACGCAACACTCTATTTGGACTTACAATTAGACAAAATTGTTTCTACTGACTTCATTCTAGTATCTATGTTTATTCGTGTTATCCGTGTATACTATGTTAACCCTCTATGGGCCGCTGTAACTTTCAAGTTACATGCTAATATATGAGTATTTTATTAAGTACTGCATTCAACGTTATCGTCTTGATCACTCCAGTTCGCGATTTTTCTTTCGATATATTTATAATTACTTTTACAATACCTCCTGTGGTTCCATTTTTTAAAATTCTAATTTCTTTTCATTTACCGGTTATTCGATCATGAAAGGTTAGGTCCTCCATGGCTCCCTATGACCTTTTTTCCACAAGATGGCGTGGAAAATTATCTTGTCTATCTATTGCACATTATCTTGGCGCAATAGTACAAACGTTGTTAATTCAAATTTTCAATATGAATTCGTTATAATAAAATTGTCAAAACTGCTGAATGTATTGGTTGATATTTGTTGATTTTATGTTACATACAATTCTTATAGTCAAGAAAAATATATATTCGGTCCATAGAGGGTTAATCCTTGAAATACCATATTGCCGACCATACTCTAGGTAAAACACGATGATACATTAATACTTGGCCATCATATATGCAAAGTACCTGTGGAGTATGAAGCAATAATTCAGTCCGTTTTTCCGAAAAATCGTTTGTAATCCCTACCCTTGCACCTCAAATTTGGAAGCTCCATTATTCATATCATCAAATAGCAAAATACGCAGCCCTACCAAGGGTCCTTATTGTGGTAGTGATTATCATAGAATGTTTGGTATAAGTGTGAGGAATATTTGTGTGGAAGAATGTATGTGTGAGACTAGTATGACAGAGAGTCGTGGAAGACAATTAATGGATGAATGACAGTCATCAGAAATAGATGTTGTGTGTGAAAGAGTCCTGAATAGATTATATCGCAGTGAGAACCGAATTTATTTTATGTGATTTAATTATAATTTATGTTATGTTGTTATACTGTTCAATAAATATTGTTATCAGTTTATCCATTTACTCACACTTATAAATGCTAGACCTGGTAGCACGCGGGATAGAAGCACACAGTATCAAAATAATTCTTACAGTCCATTTACTATTCGAAGCTGTACAGAATTTCTTCAAAGAGCCATTCGTCATCCATCATCGTCAATCAAGAACGACTTATTGACGATACACACAGTACATATCCAACAGCGTGTATATATTATATGATATGTAATATATTTACTATATATATAGTCAGGATGTCTCATTTTAATCATTTTAATATCGAACATTTTAAGAAATACCAAAAGAATGGAAAAATTTTTCAGACAAAAATGTTATCAATGTTAACCGACGAGGAAGATCAAGTTGACATTTATTTAATCTTGAAATAACGTTGAAGACACGAGTGTTGATTTTATATATGTGAATGCAAATGAGGTTGAATAAGTGAAACTCATTTGCGATGATGTAAATATGATTTATATAATATATACGAGTTCTGTCTAGTATGAATGATGTTTGAAAAGGTGTTTAGAAAAATGTGCCAGAGTAAAGCAGGTCTGTGAGAGTCGTGAAAGAGGAAACATGGGTATGTAACAGTTAATAAGAGTGAGAAATAGGAGGCAGAAGAATTTTCTAGAAAATTAGTTTATTATACTGTAAATTAGTTTATTAAACTGTTATATAATAACAGTTTATTGCGAGTTTTTATCATTATTTAAATATGTTTATTTAAATATACTAATGTGTTAACTGTTAGAAAACGTAAAAGATATTGGTGTCCATTTCTATTCACAGAATACAGGTTATTTAAGTCGCTATGAAATTTATAAAATAAATTACTATATTTTTTATTACATACCATTGTAATTTATCCTGAAACGTTTTCAAAACACTATGAGAACACACGATTCTAAGAGTTGGCAATGTATCTACATCTGTATATATATATACAATTTTGCAAAATGTAGAAATACATATTAGAAAAGTAGGAAATTAAAAAATCATGGAATAATAATTTTCTCGAATTAATTTAATTAATTTAGTTAATCTCAATTAATTTTTTAAGAAAATAATTTTCTTGGCACATTCTTGAGGAATAAAACAAGATAGAATATGTATCGTTAATCGAAGAAAAAATTTCGTGGAAGAAAAATCATTATGAAAACAATTTCTTTTTAGAGAAATATAAATGGACTTATTATTTGATTTAATATGAAATATAGGTGAAAGTATAGGGAATATATCTTTCCAATCCCCTTTCGACTTTCTTCATAATAACATTGTTACGAATTGAACGAAGGAAAGATGGCTTCAGAAAGTTTTCTTCAGTCCAAGGACGTTTAAATCGAATTCATAATGAGATTTTATTTTCAAGTTCCATTACCTCTCAAGAACACCTAGACACTTGCTTACATACGACAGAATGTGATTTAAAGTATAGATTAAGGGGTATATCAATGATTCTATCATTATTGTTGGAATTAAATGACATTGTATTTTTATCTATATTATTCTAATACTTTATTACTAATTTCAAGAACACCTAGACACTTGCTTACATACGACAGAATGTGATTTAAAGTATAGATTAAGGGGTCTATCAATGATTCTATCATTATTGTTGGAATTAAATGACACTGTATTTTTATCTATATTATTCTAATACTTTATTACTAACAATTTGGTTCTTATTGTACCAACGCTCTATATACCTTGTTCTATTCACAATTAATTCAACTGACTCAACTAACGAGGACTAAGGACTCATTACTGGCTTATTGCCGAAAATCTTCATATATATACACATCGCTCTCCCCACTCCAATTACGGAAGCTCGTATCTACCAATTATACACATATAATTGCCTACAATTATGTACATATGAGTATGTTCAAATTGACCTTTTTATATAATTTTATGCAATTATTATTTTAATTACATCTTTTTATATTTTCATACTTCTCAAGTAAACGTTTATATTATTTATGTAATAATTACGTTATTTATATAATTTATAATTTGGGAATTTAAACAGTGATACTAAAAATTGATTATCATTATCAAATTACGTACTTAATTATTCATCTAATGTTTGTAAGATTTTTAAACAAAGAATTAAAATTTATAATTTCATTTATAGGAAGGTATATATAATAAACATTGGGCTTAAGTATTAATATATCATTAATTTATATGCTTTAGTCAAATTTATTTTCTATGATTGCAAATTATGAATGTGTTCATATATTTATGAATAAACGACGTTCTCATAGACAGGAAATTTTGCAAGAATGATCATTTTGCGATCAGAAATTACTTTCATGCGCAAAGTTAAAAAGTAATAAATAAAAATTAATTCATTTTCGTCCTTGCAAATAGTTTAAGTATAAATAAAACAGTGTAACTCTCAATTTATATCGTTGAATTATAAATTATAGTACTTTAAATAGAGCTTAGCTCGTGTTACCTAATTTGTAAGTATTTGATTTTATTTTACATTCCTGCATTTTGTATCATAGGAAATTTCTACCGCAAGAAATAGAGGATAAAAATACAATAGAAACAATTAACTATATTCATTATATAAAATATAAGATAAAATTAAATATCCAAAAACTCGCTAACCTAATTTAAACTACCATTTACTATGATTGAACATCAGTTGGCAATTATCTTGAATGTATTTACACTCAAATTCAAATTCAAAATTAGATAACGTCTGTAATAAATTACCTTACCTGTCCATTTAACATGTCAATTAATTTAGATTAAATTTATTAGACTTCTACATTAATCGAAAAAAGGTCTAATGTCGATAATTCAAATAATGAACTCAGCTTCTACTCGACGCATCAATTAATTCAAAATTGCACCATTCACCTCTACAACAAGACTCCATGAAAATTCCAAAATATCGGTAACTCAAGGAACGAAATATCTCACCTTCCTCGCTTGAAGGATCAACTAGTCTAAAATTCCCCACTCATTTTTGCAACAAGACTTTTACATTAATCCAACAAAAGTATCAAACATCAATAATTCTGATAACAAAGAATTACCATGGGGGGGTCTTCTAGTATCTTGTTTGATATTTCCAATATATTTGAAAAATTATTGCAAAGAGCTATTAAGACCTTGTGTTTTGAAATTAACAGAGTTTATTTGTACAGTCTTGGACTATATGTGTTGCATATTTCGTTAAGAGAGATGGAAAATTGTCGCTGTTACGTATCGTTGTCTGAAGGGCCTCTTAAAAATCCGTTATTGATAGAATCCGTAATTCAGGCTCTTATTGAGGTTAGCTGAAATGAAAAACTCAACAGGATTCCTGTTAAATATGTATACAGCTATTACTGAATAAAACAAGAAATATTAGTAAATAAAAATATGTCAGCTCTCTGAATTCATTTTACCGATTTTTTCACTTAAAAAGAAAAAAAATATACGTGTGCGAAAAAAAAATAAAAGGAATAAAAATTTTTTAATAATTCTAGTAACGATGAAGGAAATGAAAACTGTATCATCGACTGGTACGAGATTCCTAGTACAAGAATTTTCGCAGAAAAGCTAGCAACGCGATTTCCCTTTCGCGAGCTGCACGTGGCCACGTGAAGTCACATAGCCCCAAGTTCTAGAATTTGGCTAATTAGGATGATAAGGCAACGTTCCTAACAGCGTTCCCTCTTTATCTCTGTCCCATGCCGCGCCATGTCTGCCACGTTCGATCCCGACTTCGAGAACGGGGGATCGAGCGTATAACGCGATACGATATCGGGAAAATCTCTGCGACGAATCGGTACGTGCTCGGAATTTCTTTGGCCATGGGACACGTCCTCTTTGCCTCAGCTAGTTCCCTCGGCGTCCATCAAAACTGCACGCTCGACGTTCTTCCGCGACAGGAAAGTCAATACGATCGCAATCTCGAGAGTTCCACTTCCGGTCGTTTGTTTTCCCGGGAAATTCGAGATCGGTGCGACGTAACGTCGTCCGTCGTTAGTCCGGTGCAGCCTGATGGGGAATCCGACGCAGGATTCCCCGGCGCTGGTGTCCGCGGGAGCCGCTTGGCGGCGCGAGCGTCGCTGGAATTTCGAACGATGGGAATCGAAGCTGGCGGAACCGACGCGCCACCGTAAGAAACGGCGAATTATTTCCCCGCGAGTCGGCTTTTTGCGCACGCCACCCCACTCTTCGCCGATTACCGGCCGAATGAAATTCCTCGGGCGTTCCTCCTCGATGGATGCGTTCGATGTTTCATAAACAACGGCTCGGAGGAAGCGTTAATTGATTTGGTCGCTTGTTTTTGATCGCCGTGTCAAATTTTACGGTCCGTTGTTCATTGGACAGGGTTCTAAGCGTTCGAGCACCGGGCAAGTGGGTATGTTTCGACGTGTGAAATTGATACCGGAGAACACGTTTACTGCGATACACGTAAAACACGCATAAAAGTGCACTTTCGTGAGGAAATATTTCCTGAATTCGACTCTTACCGAGGTACTTGGTAGTTTATGGGGTATACAGGGTGTGAGATCTGATATTTACTCCATCTTTCGCTAGTCTTAATTGAGATTCTGATTTTTCGTTTCTTCTTTCTTCATCTCGTCATATAAGTTAGCCCTTTGCACTCGAGAGGTGACCCTCAGTCACCATTTCATAAAATTTGGAAGATCGATATTAATTAATATATCAAATTTAATGTAATGCTGTGTGCAATGTATCGAAATTAAATAATTCTACAATTCTGTTATTATAAAATTCTTTATTTACTGCTCAAAAAAGTATCGTCAGTTTTTTAATAGAGAATCTTTGATTTTCTACTCTTCTCTAGCCAAAAAGTCGTCGAGTGCAAAGGGTTAATTATTGTGCTTCTATAGTACATCGGAAAATTTATTTTTACGCTTTAATTAATCTTAGCTTGTTTTAATTTTAATTATTTCCTGACTTAATTATTTTAATTATTATTATTTGTATTATTATATATATTATTATTTATTTTAATTATTGCTTGATTTAGTTATGAAAAATTTTACACTGAAGTAGTATTTAATTTTAGTTAATTACTATATACCTATTTTATACATGATACAGTTAAATCAAAATTTTAGAAATTATTCGAATTGCGTGCACGTGAAGAAGCACATGAAAATTTAGTGCAGTTAATTATGAGATTTGACACGAAGAACTCGTGATGAGTTAAATTCGTCATTAAGTGCAAGGAGTTGCACCAGATGCATCAGAAAATTAATTTTTACAGCTCAATTAATGTTAATTAGTCGGATCTAAATCCGTGAATTTTTATTTCCTATTTTCTCATAACATAAGTTAATTGTCACCTCTATGGCATGTCAAAAAATACATTTTTGCACAAATCTGATGAGAAAGTAATATTTTTGTGTGATTTAGAAGAAAATACATGTTAAATGACATTTAACGATATGTGGTGGCAATTTTGTTCAATTTTTTAAAATATTTGTCTAATTATTTAAAATATATTTATATATATATACTTCGCAATAAAAAAATTAATACTTAAAATTATTTAGACCAACGTTTATTTATGGTCTTTCTTTGAGATATAAACATTTAACGTTTAGGAATCCAAGCATAGCAATCTTTTAGTATGATTTTTATAAGAAGTGGAACTCCTTTTCGTCGTTGTTACATGATGGTTACGTCTAATTATTGCTGGTTCAACATATTAACTTGTATTTAAAAATCTTGAACGTGTTTATTATACTCGCAACAAACCGGTTGGAAATCGCTTATTTAAGATAATGAAACGAGGCAAAGTTGTTTTGAAAATATATCAAAATTTGTTTATGTCAGGTGTAACAGCAGTGGGAAGAAATAATGAATATTTCAAAAAATTTTTATGGGAAACAGGCAACTTCTTCGTATCTTATTTAACGAAATTATGTTCTGATTCTGTTTTATTATTACTTCATGATGGATTCTTTGCCAAATGTTGTACCAAGTGCAAAATTTTTTACTCATGGTATATACCATTTTTAAATAAATCTGAAGAGAATCACATATCAAATGAATATATCTGAAATTAAATTGAAAATTAGAAATTAAATAAATCTTAAGACTCTCTAATTCTTAATTCTCTATAATCTTAATTAAAAATTAAATGAATTTGAAAAATCACATATGAAGTGAAAACGAGAATATGTTTAATTACCGATAACAGAGCTGCTGTCAACAAAATTAATCTTGATTTTTATTTAAACGCTGATATGACGATATTTACGTGTATATCATATTATACCACTTTAATTATTTTCATTTGTATATAACATGGAGTTTAAAATATTCATAACTAAATTTAGAAAATTTTAAAGATATTTCGTAGCAGCCTTTAGATATATTTAAAAGATCTAAAACTCTTATTGTTTTATTGAGCAATTATTCTTAAATTAAAAGTTAACCAAAAATCAAATTAAATTTAACCAAACACCAAAAAAGCATTGAAAAACTATTTGATAAAAATTCGTCATAAACAATCCCCTTTTAATCCACTCAAATAGAAAATACAATTGAATAACTATTGGCAAAAGTTCTACAAACGTTTCATATAACCCAATAGATTTAGCTCCACTTTACAGCTCAGTAATTCCAGCACTATCATCTTCTCAACTTTCACCGTGAAAACAAAATTGTCATCCGTCCAAAAAGTCAAAAATTGCCATCCGCTATAGCAAATCGAACGAAACATACCACACGTTACCTTTTGATCCACGAAACAGCTATTCGAAGCGAGATTCGCCATAGTTATTATTATCTAACTAATAGGAGTGATTCTAATTACATATCTCACCCTGTATATCTCTTCTGCCTTTCCTGCTTTCATTCGATACGCTCAAACACGAACACGAATCAGTGCATAACTCAATTTTCGAAAAAAGGAGTCGACTAATGCCGTATCCGATTTCACCGATTCAATTAAGAGTACGTACCTGAACATTGTTCATTTTCTGGAAACGAGTCTTCGATTTATCAACGCGCCTCGATCTCCAATTGCATGAATTTTCTTCGTTACGTCATAACTTTCAGAATGTATCGCAGTTAAGTACCGACACCAAGTTTCTGCTGGCATAATTTCACAGACTTCAACTTTCACCCTTCCGATTTTTCTAGTTATTTACATTTCGTGTTTACTGTCATTTTATCTCTCTAACCTCGAGAACATTTGCTTCCTCCACTGTGAAACCTTGGAAGTTCGCATACGTCTACGTTTGCGCTAAACCTAGTCCATGTTCTCACGATTGAAGGAGTAATTAAATTCACGAAATAAATCCAGAATCGAGTCATTTAATTTTTCTTTTCCTTTTTCTTTTTTTTTTGGAAGTAGGTTATTTTTTTGTCGTTTTTGTTTAATACTAAAACTACATTTAAGTTTAATTTCGAAATAATTGGTATGATTTTTGGAGTTGCGTTTTAGCTCTTTGGGGCATGCTAGGATTAAAAGTGTCCCATCTTTTTAATGCACCGTAATGCATGGTGGGGCATTTTTAGTTCCACTTCGAAATATTGCAATAGCTGCATTAGGTTTATATTTCGAGCTTCGATTCGATTGTGGGAGCTCGTTGCTCTACGCGTAATTGGGGTACTGGATATTTTATCTCAAATTGCTGTTAACTCTTTGGGGCACGGTGGGATTAAAAGTGTCCCACCTTTTTGATGAAATGTCCCACCATGCTGGAAGAATAGGATATTGCCTCAGTATCTCACACTCAAGCTTCGTGCTTGCTAGAACACATTCTGTTGTTTATTCTACAGACAAGTGTCACGTTTGACTGGTCATCTCTTCACGTAAACAACAGGTTCATCTTTCCTAAATCTTACCTAATTCTGTCACTCCCATTCCTTGAAACATTAACTTCGTCTTATGTACGTAAAGCAGTTGGTAATACCTTTGACAAATGTTATAAATGCATTCGCTTGTGTTGGCAACATTCAACATGCCAGTACAGGTTCATCGATTGTTGCAAGCAGAAGGTGTATCACGACAATCTTTTTTTCTTGGTTTTATGTTTTTACATTGTGTGATTCCTTTATTAGTGAAAATATACCAATTTTGATTCATTTAAAACGTAATAAAATTTCTATGCAACATGGGTCTATTTTATTCTCTGAAATCCTGTGCCGCAAAGAGTTAAGTCTCTGAAGTTCTTGAAGATGTATTGATGTCTTCAAGAGAATTAATATAATTTTTATTGAGATTGAGAAATGTAATTGACTATATTTGCTTATTCTCATCCTGAGAATTTAATTTTTATTATGTATTTATATCATATTTAGTTGATAGTTTTAGTGTTGTATACATCAAATGGGAGTGAAAATAACGTAAATCTAAACTTATGATGTTAAAAACAGTAATCCATGAAGTGGGAATGAAAATAATACGAGTAATTTGTGTTTCCTTTTTCATGATAAGTAGCTTAATAGTAAAAGCAATTTAGAATTGTTTTGGAAGGTATCGATAAAAACTGAGGCAATGAAAATATGTATCGAATTATATCATCTTGAATATATAAATATGTTTTTGTTGAAAAATTGACATTAGTCACCTTCATGATACTTAAAACAAAAGTATTAATAGAATGTACGAAATATATAAATATTAATTTTATCTTTTGCAATATCACTATGCTTAAATAATCGAAAAAATTTTGCATTAACCCTTTGCACTCGAGAGGCGCCTCTTAGTCGCCATTTAATCCGATTCTAAAGATGCATGTTAATTAATATATCAAATTTACAATTACCCAATGATGCGTGGAATATCGAAGTAAAATAATTCTACGTCTCAATTTGCATACGATTTCTTATTTACCGTTTTAGAAATATCGTCGACTTTATGGCAGGAAGACTTTGAATTACTATTTCTGTATAACGAAAAAAGGGTTAACCCCTTTGCACTCCTATGTGCAAAGTCGACCACAATAAGGATAAAAATATCGTCGAACTTATGGCAGAAAGTCCTCGAAATACTATTTTCCTGTAACGAAGAAATCGCCAAGTGCAAAGGGTTAATACTATTGTTGCCATTTTCTACAAATTACTCACTGGAACATAGAAAATTCGTGATATCACGTTAAAACAGTAAATAGAAAATACAATATATAAAACTTTTCTCAAATGGTCTCCATATTTCAATTTTACTTTGCAATTTCACCTAATTAATATTATTTAATAATTTCTAAAAATGTTAAAGCGACAAATTTTGATACTTTACATTACATAATATATAATTATCGTAATGTCGATAATATTCGATATTATTTAATACTTTCGAAAATTAAAAAATTCAACAATTATTTACTGCAGTTCCTATAACACCAGATAGCCAAATTTTGTTGGGATCCTTTTGCCCGAATAAAAAACGCAGCACAAAATGGTTCGGCTAAAAAGATTGCACGTCTGTAAAACGAATACCTATCAAATGAAATTTCGATCAATTGGAAGAACAAATAAGCATCGTAGAAAATGAGTCGTAAATCGTTTAACTGCAATTACCGTCAGGAACGTTGGATTAGCATGAATCTTAAATAGCGGTTCGTTTCGATCAACGTCTACTTTCGCCTCGTAGTTTCTTCTTCCTTTTACGAAACGATCGTAGATAAAAAAGGGGAAAAAAAGAAAAATAGAAAAAAAACATCAGTTCAGCAAGCAAAGGCAACGCCTCGGTGAGCAAGATAGCAGAGGCAAACTAAAAGTGTCAATAAACGGTCAACGACGCGTTTTGTTCGCTCGTCTGCATCGGTTCGAATTGAAAAGTAAGTTAACCGTGAACTGTAAATTGTTAATTTTATCGTTCTTCCAATTTTAATTCGTTTTCCTTCTTCCTCCCATACCTCTGCACAGTTTTGCATGCTGCGTTTCTATAACGAAATATTTAAAAGGAACGATAGTAATAATATAATACTAATATGTATTATATTATTAATGTAGTTTATTCAGGAAAAATAAAATCGACATTTATCTTAGTTTACGTGGAAAATAAAAAAATTTTAGATTTTTCAAGTGGAATTAAATTTTTAGAAGTTTCGAAATAAAAATTAGAATAAAAGATATGTATTATATTATTAATGTAGTTTATTCAGAAAAAATAAAATCAACATTTATCTTAGTTTACGTGGAAAATAAAAAAATTTTAGATTTTTCAAGTGGAATTGAATTTTTAGAAGTTCCGAAGTAAAAATTAGAAATAAAAGATAGTTGAATGGAAATTTTAATTTAATAAGTAGAAAAACAGTAAAATCAATATTTATCTTCTTTAAGATAAATTGCAAAATAATAAAATAAATAAGATTATTTAAGCCAAATAATAGGTTAATAATAGCATACAATTTTTATCTATTTATCTATTAAAAGATAGTTGAATGAAAATTTTAATTTAATCAGTAAAGAAACAATGAAATCAATATTTATCTTCTTCAAAATAAATTGCAAAATAATAAAATAAATAAGATTATTTAAGCCAAATAGTAGGTCAATAATAGCATACAATTTTTATCTATTTATCTAGTTTTTAAATTGAAAATTAAGATTAGGAATGTTTCAAACTGCAATTATATTATTAAGCATTTATAAACTAGAATAAAATTTTAGACATATTTAAGGTAAAGTGAGACGAATTAACAGAATATTAATATTTATCTGTTTTTAAACTGAATTTCGAAATTTAGTGAAAACTTTTCTGTTTTTTCTTCTTCCTTTTTGTTTTAAATGTTGTACGCGTTTTATTAGTTCACAATTTCCATGCAGTTTGGTCGAACGAAATGAAATTAAATATTGAGATACTAATGAATTAATGGCGGAGCTAATGAATAGTAATGAATATTTAATTACAGATACTGATAATTGAATTACTGTTTAACCGTGAGAATAATGCAAATTCAAATTTTGTTTTTCCGAAAGGTGGCTGATGTTAATTCACATTACTATGTTCGCAACGAACTGCTATTAAATTTGAGAGCATATTTCCAAAAATTCGAAAATTGCTTTTTAAAACAGCAAAGCAATGTAAAGTTTTCTGTCGTAATTTTTAATAATGAGCGTTTACATTTATCTTTGATATAGATAATTATATGTCTCACACTTGTTTAAATAATTATTTTACATATAAAGTAAACATTAATGTGGTTATTTATTTTACATTCACTTATCCAATACAAAAAGTAAAAGAATATTTCATTTTGTTCGAATAATTTAATTCAATTTTTCAAATTTAATTAATTAAAAAATAGTATTTTTAAATTAAATTTAAATAGAAAATAAAGTAAATATTAATTGTAAAATAGTATTTTTAAATAATATTATATAATTTTACGCTTTTTCATTTATTATACATTATAATTGAGAAAGTGATTAATAAAAGATGAACAAAATACTTTTTCAACAATTTTAATATAATACTGTTATGTTAATTGTAGTAATGTTAATACAATAGTAATAATTATTGGTAACACTCCAATCCAATACAAAATGTAAAAGAATATTTCATTTTCTTCGAATAATTTAATTCAATTTTTCAAATTTAATTAATTAAAAAATAGTATTTTTAAATTAAATTTAAATAGAAAATAAAGTAAATATTAATTGTAAAATAGTATTTTTGAATAATATTATATAATTTTACGCTTTTTCATTTATTATACATTATAATTGAAAAAGTGATTAATAAAAGATGAACAAAATACTTTTTCAACAATTTTAATATAATACTGTTATGTTAATTGTAGTAATGTTAATACAACAGTAATAATTATTGGTAACACTCATAATTACATACGTTTGTAATGTTTACATTTTAAATAAAATTTAAAATCGGCTGAAGCAGTAATCATTCATTTTTACCATTTTCCACAAGAACAATATAATTTTATGTTGGAATGCAAATGTATAATGTATAATTTCTGTAATAATTTCGACTTTCAAAAATAAATGAGATCTAACTTTAAATTTCAAGATCGAGATAAATTTTATTGGAAGATTTTTCATCAAATCTATACGAATCTAAAAGTGTAAAGTCTGCTTATGGTAGCTTTAATATTAAACCTACCATGACCGATTAAACGACCGATAGGTGAAAAATAAAAGAAGATTAACTTCGAAGGAAATGGAATAAATTAAGATATTGAAAATTTGATAATACCTATGTTAAAGGAAATATCGCGAAGTCAAATGAGCAGAGTAAAAGAAAGCACATTGAATGCAGAATTTTCAATTAAATATCTAAGATTGGTTATTTAGACTGTGGTAAATTAGGTTTAGCATTAACGAAACATTCTTTTATATTCTGTACGCTATACACGATAAACGAGACGAGTAAGGAATGACTGATTCGAATTATTCCAAATATCTCAACGCATTATGGATCAGATATTTTACTGTAGTATGATCACACTGTATACTGAAAATGTGATTCTCTCTTCATTCATCACTTGTGTCATGTGCCGAAGTAAGTTACATAAATTACTTTTATGATCTTATATCATTGCCACATTTACATGACATGTCAAAATGAAAGCATATCCGACAATTATCAGTGTTTCTCGAGTAAATTAAAAATGATATATTTTAAAACCATTCTTTAAATAATTTATTTCTTTTTAAATTATTATTTTTTTTTTTAAATAATTTTACGGTTACAAATTAAATTTAGGTTTTACAAGGACAGGTGGATTACTATAGAATAGTAACTAAGTATAGTAATTAAGAATAAAATGCTGTTACGATTATGTTCTAAATAAAATTTGATCTTACAGGTGATGATTAGTAATATACGAAACCGTTGATAAGAAAATTAGAAAAAAATTATCATCTTTAGAAGATTTTTAAAAACACAACAAAAATCGATGTCTTCGTCATTTATTCATTTTCTAAACTTCACACGATAGTCAATTTTTATGGTCAGATTCGAGTTCAGCGCAGAAAAATAAGTAAAAAGTTTGTTCAGTTTGAAACAACAAAGCCTTGTTGATTTATTTTTTCATACCTGTGTTATCGTATTTCATCGCAACCATTTCTGCCATAGACAGATGAAATTTCCAGAAAACGAAGTAAACTGCGTTTGATCCTTTCCTATACTATCAAGGAAGAGTTATAATACTTTATGTATAAAATTTGCATTCATCGTGTTACTTTCAAAAAATACCGATAATTTTAAAATATACTATGATTATGGTACCTAATATATATAGTGATATAACCGACCAGGAATTAATTCTACACAGAAAAATAAGTCGAAAGTATAAAATGACATTTTTCCATATCTTGTTTTCGAAGAAATGGACTTTAAATATTCGTCAGAGATGCATGCATTCGCTCATGTTTTTACTCAATACACGTCACTGTGAATTACTATCTCTGCTTGAGTTTGTGTCTATTATATCGGTCTACTAAAAATACTTAACAAGATAGGATAATCATGTGTGACAAGTTTAATTATTGAATAAATTAATTCGAATTATCGATTACCCTGTTGAATATATAATTTTACTTTTTGAACTAAATGTGAGTATCGGTTTTATATGTGTGAATGCGAATGAGGTTGAATAAGTCAAACTCATTTGCGATGATATAAATGAGCCGTTTATTTTGAAAGTGGCCTAAGGACTTTCAAATTTTCATTCTCTCTCATTGATGTCTTATAGAAAATTTTATACTGTTCATTTCTGACAAAACGCATCCAACATATTTTTAACCAGTTTATTGATTCTCCGTTAGAATACTTTACCCTTTTAAAAATTGCGTCTTCTAATAATTTTGTTCATACAAAATCTTGTTTTATTTCATTTACAATAAAGTTACTACCTTTCCGGCACTTTTTGATAATATTTTAATAATCTTGAGGAACAAATAGTAAATTATTTGTTTTTAATGACATTTCTACCACGTCAAAATCTCTATCATTTGGTAAAAACGAATGTCCTGATATTAAAAATTGAAGATCCAATCTTTCCTGATCATATTGCTAATAAAAAATATAAAATACCAATATCTTTATGATTAGTAGATATAAATCATTTTATAAAAAATAAAATTTATAAATTTTTTTTTATAAATTTTGAAATTATATGAAATGAAATAAAATTAAATAACAATATATAAAGAAATTTCTAATTAATAAAAATATAAATCTTAAAATAAAAATATGTGGTCTATGATTGTCCAAAAACTGAGGTTAACTTGTTAAATACTAATTAATTAAAATTACCTGCATCATTACCTTCGGACATTATCAGTAATAAATATCTCAAAATAAACGGCTCAATTATTGAACTAACTGTGAAACCTTATGTGTCCAAAATTATCGTATTTACTCGGAATTTAAGTAACCTCAAATGCTTTATTGATAGATAACTTGAAGTTGTACATGTAACCACGGGCAACCGGAAATAATTGACAAATAGACTTAGACCACTTTCAAAATAAACGGTTCAAATATAATATGTGCGAGTGTAGTCTAGTATGAATGATGTTTGAAAAAATGTTTAGAAAAATGTGGCAGAATAAAACAGTTATGTGAGAATCGTCAAAGAGGAAACATGGGTATGTAACAGTTAATAAGAGAGAGAGAGAGAGAGAGAGAGAGAGAGAGAGAGAGAGAGAGAGAGAGAAGAATTTTCTAGAAAATGTCATCTAGAAAGTGTTTTTTTTGTTTAAAATAGTTTATTGCGAGTTGTTTTCATTATTTAAATATTTTTATTTAAATATACTGTAGGATATCATTTCGGAAAGAAATCGCGAATCGGCAATTACCAACGAAAGCAAATTATAAACCGATCAATATTTTCTAGAAGTAAATGGAAAAGTTATTTTGAGTAACAAAATTAAGTTGCTTGGACCCTACGGGGAGGTGAAGCGTAGGTTAAGAAAAGTATAAAAGCAGAGCCCTTGACGACCAAAACAGAGTCCTTAGAAATTAATTGTGACTGACACGAGCGTGAATTGCTCGATGTTGGAATGAGAGTTAAGTTAGAGTGCGTCTCGTGCGAGACACGACAGTCGTCTATCATCCAGCGCGGAATATTCCGCGAGCTACGACTGTCGTCTATCACCGAGCGCGGAATAATCCGCGAGCTGACTTTTCCATTACCAGTTGCTGAATATTGTTCATATGCCACAGATCACGTTTGATCCCTTTTGTGAGCATCTCATCTACATCGATTCATTATATTCTAAACAAGTTATACTTTTGTCGTGAAAACCCTTTTAACTGCCATTATGAGTAGGTGCTGATACGCGCGCGGTGATACGGGCTAGTCAGTTGAACGTCGCTGATGCCTTAACACGGCACTTTAAGTACAGCCATGATGCAAATGGGTTAAATAAAACCTGTTTTATTACAAAAGAGAGTTATTGTTTGTTAGATGCGCAGATCTCTGTCTGCATAGGATTAATTTAGCCAAAAATCCTACATACCTAATCGTTGTAATCTTTTTGTGACGTGTGTGTATTATAATTTGTAATAAATATATAATTGCTAAACAGCAAACTCACATATAACTATATATTCTATAATATAATATTCTATTCCATCATATAATAACCGTATATTCTATAGTTTCATATACAATGCATTATCAACTGTCTCCAAGCTTTAATTTCGATTCGACATCGCGTACCCCTAAAGTCGATAAAGCTACAACGGACTGCGTGGACCGGTTACGTAAAGGGTAAATAAACGAAATGGTCCTTAAATCTTCGTTGTTGCAAGGAAAATACGCGGGGAAAATTTTCATAACGGATTTATTCCGTCTTCGGGCAGAAATCGCGTGGGACGGTTGGTTCGTTCGTTGCGTAAAGTTAGATTGAGGAGGACCCGTCCCGACGGAAAGTAGAACAGACAGTTATGCAAATCGCCACGGTACGTGTACGAAAAGTGCATAACCACCGAGAACGTCCCGCCGTAGGTCCAGCGGCGACCTGGCCCGTCGGGAAATTGGCGAGAATCGAGGAAAGTGAGCCCCAAGGGCGTACCGAACAGGTTACGCGCCTCCCTTATACGAAATGGACCGAGTTCGAACCGTCGAACGATCGATACGACTGCCTTATATTCTCTTTTCGCTACACGGGTAAACATTAGGCTGATAAATGTGCAACCTCGTGAAACTCGATCAGACTTTACGCATTGTTCATTTGTAATATCGCTGGAGTATTTTGGCAAAACAGTTTTTATAATACGATTCTATGCACTTTCTTCTAAATTCTTTTAATAACAATAATAACTTAATAATTTAATAACTGTTTATTTCTGTCTCGTTTAGGTTTACTTTTACGATATGATTCTGTACATTTTTCTCGAATTTTAATGTAATTTATTTGTTTCTATTTGTTTCTATCTCATTTATTTTCATGTAACTATTTGTTTCTGTTTTCGATTCTACAATTCGCTTTCTAATTTTGTTAATATAGATCGCGAAATTTAATTGTGATTTGCATTTTCCTATTCCGGATTTATTTTTATAGTACGATTCTACACATTTTTCTGCCAATTTTTATTAATCTAGATTGTTATTTTATATCTAGAAACTCGATCAGACTTTACGTATTGTTCATTAGTAATATCGCTGGAGCATTTTGGCAAAACGGTTTTTATAATGCGATTTTATGCATTTTCTTTCGAACTTTTTTAATAATAATAATAACTTAATAAATTAATAACTGTTTATTTCTGTCTCGTTTGGATTTATTTTTACAATACGATTCTGTACATTTTTCTCGAATTTTGATGTAATTTATTTGTTTCTATTTGTTTCTATCTAATTTATTTTCATCTAATTATTTGTTTCTGTTTTCGATTCTACACTTCTTTTTCTAATTTTGTTAATATAGATCGCGAAATTTAATAGTGATTTGTATTTTCCTCTTTCGGATTTATTTTTATAGTACGATTCTACACATTTTTCTGCCAATTTTTGTTAATCCAGATTGCATAATGTAGTAATTATTTATTTATTTTCCTACTTGGCTTGTTTTTGTAGTACGATTCTACACATTTTTCTGCCAATTTTTGGTAATCTAGATTGCGTAATTTACTAATTACTTATTTATTTTTCTACTAGGCTTATTTTTATGAAACGATTCTACGTACTTTTTCTTGAATTGTCTTAATAATAAATTGTGTAATTTACTAATTATTTGTTCTTTTCTTCTGTATTCTGGACAACTTGGTTATTACTGACAAAGCTTTGCTGTTTTCACACAAATTTCGTGATACAATTGAATCTATTTGTTAACAATAAATGGTATTTTTAATTTGTTTCTAGGACGTTTTGAATATTACTTGAATGTAATTCATTTTCGCGTTTTAGAACTGGAATTTTAAAGGTTATTCACGAATATGTTGACTTCTTTAACCAACAAGTGTTCGGCTTTTAATAAATATCCAATATTTCGCCACATAATGTGATAAATCTATATACAATTAATATTTCATAGTAAAATGTTATTAATTAATTTACGAAAGGATATAGGAATTTGATAAGTCAACACAAATAGCATTCGTATATGTAATTAAGGAAGTTCCATCGAACACGTGTTAGTCACAAAACTCACAATCAGTCGTGAACGTTTACGATTGAAATGTCAAAACGAGAAAAATAATTAGGCCACCGGATAATAAAATAAGGTTAGAGGCAAAACAAGCGGTACCTGCGCAATTCTCGCTTGATCGATTGAATCCATTCGCGTTTGGTGGTCCGTAAACCTGATGGGGCGCAGTCGCTCACTCGTCTATAATTTAAGTGAAATATAATGCGTCCAAACTCGTTCCTTCACGGTTATTCTCACTAACTCTCACGGTCACGAGTTTTGGTGCTTTGATAACATGTTAAACAATACCTTTCGAAGTCATCATTATCTCACGTGAGTAACCCGAAGAAAGTTCTCTTCTCAAATTTTTTTATTTCTTTACTTTTTATTTTATTTTATTTCTTCCGATTCTTTATTTCTTATGAAATGTAATATTGTGTCCTTGTGTCTGTCATCTTATTATTTATTAATTTTATTTATTAATTTCATTTGTACGGAGAATTGAATAAAAATCTTCGTTTGGTGTTTTTGCACCTACTAATTATCTATAGAAGGATAATAAATTTACAGAAAGCATGTTAATAGTATATTATGTTACACATGATATTCTGACGTAAATAAAAAATATTGGTTTCTCTTCAAAAATTTAAATATGACCTTCACAGAGCTTTCCAAGGTTATTATAACATCAAAAAATGTCACCATATTTTTATATAATAATAATAATAATATAATAAATTTATGTTTTATATAATATCCCCTTGATATCCTACATTATTTATCTAAAATATTTTTATATGTTACCTATATACTTTAAAACATTTAGACGTTTCCAACTAAAGCAAACACGCTATTAATCACAATTTATATATATTTTAACATGAAAAAATGTCACCATATTTGTATATAATAATAATAATAATAATAAAATAATATGATGTTTTATATAATATCCTCTTGACATCCTACATCATTTATGTAAAATATTTTTGTATGTGACCTATATTTTTTAAGACACGCTATTTATCACAATTTATATGTATTTATTCGACGAAACATTTACTAGGATATTAAAATTAGTTAAAAAGGTAACTAGATAGAGTGAAAATGTAAATTAATGGTGGTCGTTGAATAAGTGATTACTCGGCATTTCTCTGTTAATCATAAGTCAGAACGGTGGAAAAGTGTACATTAGAGAAACTGGGAAGAACGTAAACAAACGATCTAAGGAACGTGAAAACGCTAAATTAGGCTATTTACAGGCAGCTGCAGCGAAATGCTGCGAATTTATACACGGAAGAACAGTTTTTGATAAAACTGCGGTGCAACAGCCAGGATAAAAAGATTCTTAAGAATTAATGAAGAAATAAATGAAGTTTGAGTTTAAACTGCCATTTAGATTGCTATTAACTGATCCATTAAAATCTTGCGATTCATAGCAAATGTGTAAAATGGTAATCCTTAGATATACGTAAATATTGAAGTATCGATAAATTGTTTGATAAAAGTGGATGGAATTTTTATAAAATTTCACACTTATTTTCAAAAAAGGAAATTGAAAATGCATCATCTAAATTTGAAAATTATTCATGTTTATAATGTCTTTTGTCTTTACCTTAATGTCTTTTCTTAAATTTGAGAATGTAATATTTGATAAATTAATAAAAGGACATAGAAGGCACGAAAAGGTGTATTTAATGATATAAAAATATTCAATTCTACATATAGAACTATTAAATTAACATGGTTTTGATTGTATATACGTATATTATTTATAAAAATAGAAAGGTCTGTTATGAAAATGTACTATAAATATTTTATATTTTATTGTGCAACATTTACTAAAAAATGTTTACAAATTTCCATCATTAGCACAATTTTCGTTATAATCATTGATTCACAGTGACAGATAGCATTTTAATATCGCTAATTATGATTAAACTGTTAGCTGTACCACTGTTCGTTTACACATATACACCTCATACAATAAAAAATGAAATACACAAAAATAAATATAATTTAAGAATTAAATGTTGAACAATATTTGGCTATTGTAAATTAATTACGAACAACACCCTGTTATTGCTTTATTTTACGTTCTATGACTATCATCTATTTTAAATCACGCGTAGACCCATTTTGGATACAAAATTAATATAGAATATTAAATAAACAAAATAACTTGAATAATGCAAAAGTTAATAACAATTTATCAAGAATAATAATTAAAATTTGTCGAACTTACTTGACTGCACCACAGGAATTAAATTTAAATTATATTTTCATCTAAAACAACTAATTATCCCATTCAATCGAATGTTTTCCGTATCTCTTCCTCCAATTATTTTGCTTTCCATTTTCCGTTTATTCGAGCCCATTTTTACGTGACTTTTAATCAACCTAACCTCACTTTGCTCGCTGCTTGCTAGTTTAGTAAATTTCATCGAGTACGAATATTATTGAATTAAGATTTACAGGACTTTGCTTCTGTATTCCAGGTAATTCTTGATTGCAAATATTGTTACTGCAATTTATTCCAGCAGAAATTTTTACGTTAAATTTATTATTTCGTTACGCGTATGCACACTGTAACCGTCCTCTACCGGCGCACTTAATGAAGTTACATAGCCAAGAACAGTTAAAATATTTTCCCGCAAACAAACACTAAATCTATTAATTTAGTATTGATAATACTTATAACTGTAACTAATACTTATAACCTTTTATTGAGGAAATCTTTAATCAAAATTCAGTAAAATAATTCCAATTGTTAAAGTATTCTATTATTTAATTATAGTATTGGAGACATTTCTTCTAGCTCTTTTTATAAATCTACCATCAAAAATTTGTGCAGTTTTCGTACAATTTGTGCAGTTATAACGCAATATAACAATATACAATATTATTTCAATATTATATCATAATGAGGATTTTTCTTCAGAATATAATTAACCACTTGCGCTACGATTTAACTTTCGGTTGCCGTGCCGCGCTCTATAATATAACATACGGTAAGGCGTTACATTGACGCCGCACCGCGTCAGCGAGCTAACTATTAGCCGACGTGACGGACACGTCGTTTTTGTTTCTGCGACAAATGCTTATCGACGTGGTATACACGTCGCTGGCGACTTTGGAATAAAAGCATCTCGACGTGCGTGGCACGTCTTTATAACGCAAGTGGTTAAATTCCTCCTTTATTTCTCCATGGGAAATATCGGTCATGTGTTTCACGTTTTTCCAAAAATTAAAAATATTTATTTCTTCTGCAATTTTTTTTATAGTATTTCGATGAGATAAACTCTCAAAATATTGCGATGAAAGATTCGTAGATTATTGAACGAAACCAACGTGATCCATGATTTATAGCATTGTTTACGGTTCTTGTAGTACTGGAAATATAAAAAATATTTTTTATGCTTTTTGTAACGTAATGATACGAATTCGTATAAAAATCTACAAGCTACTTGCAACCATTCAATCTTCCAACGATGCATTAATAACAGTCTGAGAATAACTCGATTCCGGTTCAGCTCGATATCTTCCATTTCGATTACTCTTGCACGTTTCCGATTCCTCGTTATGACTCATGAATCGTACACGCGTCGCGTATCATGCCCTTCGCGCATAATACAAAATATCCTCGATCATTTGAATGTCAGGTCAAACAGAGCAAATTTCGAGACGAAACAAAATCGATGTCAAAAACAACTTTCATGAAAAATGGACGGCTCGAATGTTTATCGAAATAAATCTCCATTCTGCTGGATGTTTTGATTCGGGGCTCCAATAACGAACGAGCAGGACATACATTGGGAAATTGTTTTGTATCAGTGAACAAGTCACTAGGAAAAAACGTATAAATTTCTGATTTCCTATGCAACTCTAACAAACTCGAAAGTTGCTCGTAAACATATATAGCATAAAGAGATAAATGATTACTTAAAATGGTCACGATTATAATTTTTGTCCTCCATCTATTCGTTTCTATAGTGACAGTCAAAAGCTAGCACTTATTTTAGAAATTAAATAATTTTTTTCCGATTACTAATAAATAAAGCGATAATAATAAATAATAAATAAAAATTAAGTAGCTTATTACTAAAATGAAATAAATCGTCTAGTTTGGAATATTTCTAACATTTGAAATTAAATTTCCTATGCAAGTCTAACAAACTCGAAAGTTGCTCGTAAACATATATAGCATAAAGAGATAAATGATTACTTAAAATGGTCACGATTATAGTTTTCGTTCTCCATCTATTCATTTATATAGTGACAGTCAAAAGCTAGCACTTATTTTAGATATTAAATAATTTTTTTCCGATTACTAATAAATAAAGCGATAATAATAAATAATAAATAAAAATTAAGTAGCTTATTACTAAAATGAAATAAATCGTTTAGTTTGGAATATTTCTAACATTTGAAATTAAGTTTCCTATGCAACTCGAACAAACTCGAAAGTTGCTCGTAAACATATATAGCATAAAGAGATAAATGGTTACTTAAAATGGTCACGATTATAGTTTTTGTTCTCCATCTATTCGTTTCTATAGTGACAGTCAAAAGCTAGCACTTATTTTAGAAATGAAATAATTATTTCTCGATTACTAATTAATAAATAAAGTGATAATAATAAATGAAATGGTAAAATAATAAATAAAAATTAAATAGTTTATTAGTAACATGAAATAAATCATCTAGTTTGGAATATTTCTAACATTTGAAATTAAGTTACGTGGATAGTGCAGTCGTAATAGCAAATATTTATCATTGTAGATTATTATACCTAAATCTCAAAAATATATCACGTTTTTTTTGTTTTATTTTTTAATAAAAAGAAGTTTTTCGCAAAGTAACAAATTTAAAAAATTGTCCAAAATATTTTCCATTGTGCTAATATGATACACATGTTATGCATCATTTACTATACGTGTAAAAGTTACACAACGATACACAAAATTCCCGTCATTTCTGGAGACAGATTCGGCCCAACGAGACCCAACTCCAGGTCCCAATTCGAGAAATTTAACAGCAATTTCTCTACCTCTCTTGCAAATATCGTCTACGTAATATTCCTCTCGCTTATATCGCGATTGACCCATTACATAACCATGATCACGGAGCGTCAGCGATCAGTCCTTCCCCGATATTCTATACTGCGCCAGCAGGTATCCTAATACTTACGGACAACGCCGTGCATATCCATAAGAAAAGACGATCCACAGGAGAACTTCGATTTTGCATAAAACCGCCGCTGGATTTAACGGCGAGGTACCCTTTGTTCGTAGCTTTGGTAGCTCCAAAGGGCAAAAGCGGGACTCATCCCGAAAACGTTTTATCGGGCCACTGTTAGCCAGTTCTCTCGTTATCAAGCAGGTCGAATGAAGGTAGACACACTGCCGTGATTCCCATGCTTGCTGAACAGTCAATGCAAATTCGGTCAATTGGAACATTCGATTATGTGTCTGGCTTGTAAGTGTGCAAGCTTTTTATAATCGATAGCTATGAAACGTGGAAACGCGAGTTTTACTCGCCTTTTTCTCTGGGAATTCACTTTGTCACGTTCGGCGGAGTTTGAGTTGGAATATTGTGATAATGCGGAATTTATTGACTGACCTTATCGATTATCGTTTCCTTTTTCCTTTAAAGATAGTAAAACATACTGTTATTTTTGGCTAAATTAATGGCGATTTTTATTAACCCTTTGCACTTCATTATCCGCTGTGACAACATTATAAGATAGCCTTTAACTTCGTTAAATTTTTGTTACGAAACAAAATCGATGTCAAAAACAACTTTCATGAAAAATGGACGGCTCGAATGTTTATCGAAATAAATCTCCATTCTGCTGGATGTTTTGATTCGGGGCTCCAATAACGAACGAGCAGGACATACATTGGGAAATTGTTTTGTATCAGTGAACAAGTCACTAGGAAAAAACGTATAAATTTCTGATTTCCTATGCAACTCTAACAAACTCGAAAGTTGCTCGTAAACATATATAGCATAAAGAGATAAATGATTACTTAAAATGGTCACGATTATAATTTTTGTCCTCCATCTATTCGTTTCTATAGTGACAGTCAAAAGCTAGCACTTATTTTAGATATTAAATAATTTTTTTCCGATTACTAATAAATAAAGCGATAATAATAAATAATAAATAAATATTAAGTAGCTTATTACTAAAATGAAATAAATCGTTTAGTTTGGAATATTTCTAACATTTGAAATTAAGTTTCCTATGCAACTCGAACAAACTCGAAAGTTGCTCGTAAACATATATAGCATAAAGAGATAAATGGTTACTTAAAATGGTCACGATTATAGTTTTTGTTCTCCATCTATTCGTTTCTATAGTGACAGTCAAAAGCTAGCACTTATTTTAGAAATGAAATAATTATTTCTCGATTACTAATTAATAAATAAAGTGATAATAATAAATGAAATGGTAAAATAATAAATAAAAATTAAATAGTTTATTAGTAACATGAAATAAATCATCTAGTTTGGAATATTTCTAACATTTGAAATTAAGTTACGTGGATAGTGCAGTCGTAATAGCAAATATTTATCATTGTAGATTATTATACCTAAATCTCAAAAATATATCACGTTTTTTTTGTTTTATTTTTTAATAAAAAGAAGTTTTTCGCAAAGTAACAAATTTAAAAAATTGTCCAAAATATTTTCCATTGTGCTAATATGATACACATGTTATGCATCATTTACTATACGTGTAAAAGTTACACAACGATACACAAAATTCCCGTCATTTCTGGAGACAGATTCGGCCCAACGAGACCCAACTCCAGGTCCCAATTCGAGAAATTTAACAGCAATTTCTCTACCTCTCTTGCAAATATCGTCTACGTAATATTCCTCTCGCTTATATCGCGATTGACCCATTACATAACCATGATCACGGAGCGTCAGCGATCAGTCCTTCCCCGATATTCTATACTGCGCCAGCAGGTATCCTAATACTTACGGACAACGCCGTGCATATCCATAAGAAAAGACGATCCACAGGAGAACTTCGATTTTGCATAAAACCGCCGCTGGATTTAACGGCGAGGTACCCTTTGTTCGTAGCTTTGGTAGCTCCAAAGGGCAAAAGCGGGACTCATCCCGAAAACGTTTTATCGGGCCACTGTTAGCCAGTTCTCTCGTTATCAAGCAGGTCGAATGAAGGTAGACACACTGCCGTGATTCCCATGCGGACGACCTTATCGAGTCTTCCTTTCCTCCACCTCGCCATCTTTCTTCTCCATGACTCCTTTACCTTTCCTCGTTCCTCTTCCCTATGCCCGGCTTTTCCTTCTCGCTTCTTCTTCTTCATCTCGCAAATTATACGCGCGATCGACTGCGAAGGAACAATCTGCCAGAAAGGAATGGCACTCGTTTGCCACGCTTATCGCACCACCGATAATGAGAACGAGAGCTGTACTATCCTCGTGATTTCGTTCACCCCATTCTGCCACGTCCACAGAAAAATCAAACACTTCGATCGACCCTCTAAATTCGTTTCACAGGGGACAGGGGGATAATTTGTCGGCAAGCAGAAGGGTGGATGGAGAAAGGGTGGAAGGACGAGATTTCCCGGTTTGCTGAACAGTCAATGCAAATTCGGTCAATTGGAACATTCGATTATGTGTCTGGCTTGTAAGTGTGCAAGCTTTTTATAATCGATAGCTATGAAACGTGGAAACGCGAGTTTTACTCGCCTTTTTCTCTGGGAATTCACTTTGTCACGTTCGGCGGAGTTTGAGTTGGAATATTGTGATAATGCGGAATTTATTGACTGACCTTATCGATTATCGTTTCCTTTTTCCTTTAAAGATAGTAAAACATACTGTTATTTTTGGCTAAATTAATGGCGATTTTTATTAACCCTTTGCACTTCATTATCCGCTGTGACAACATTATAAGATAGCCTTTAACTTCGTTAAATTTTTGTACGTTTAAAAATTAAAATGTTCCTCACCTTCTCATTGTGTCCCAACTGTTATATTGCACGTAAAATTGTAAGTTAAAATTATTATAATATTTTATATTTCATCTAGAAATGGAGGAAAATAGCTATTAAAATTTTAAATTATATAGAATTTTTCGAAATGTAAAGGATTAAAATTGAAATACAATTATATATTAAACTTCAACAAATTGTTCTAAACTATATTGTTAATATAATTTTTGATTGTTAATAACCTTCGAATTAATGAAGTCTTTAAAGGAAAAGGAAAATACACTCATAGACAAATTTCAAGTCTGCAGTCAGACTCTGTTGACCAATTGGTCAGTTAACTAACGCACTTCGGTAATAATATAGGTATAGTAGTATAGTAGGTAATATAGGTATAGGTATAGTTGTACTCTATAAGCAATACACTCTCACTCAAGCAGTTAATAATAAATAATTTATATCGCGATAAAATTGGTAATTAAGTACTCTATGACAGTAAAAGTGGCTGTAAAATATTTGTGAAATTTTGAGAAAATTTTAAGAACCTATATCAATATTATTTACTAACACGATGGCATCGCAAATCTAGAGGAAGTGTGATTTTCTTGTAGCACTGTCGTTGCAGAGAAGAGCGTTGATTTATAGGAAATCGATATTGGAATTCATAGTCTAGAGTCTAGAGTATTGCTGATGTGTCATTAGATTGTTTGGATGAAGTGCTTGAGATTACGACGTGAAGGAAGTGCATTCATAGAAATACCCTGTATATCATTATTCGAACAGGTGTATACCTCGTACGTTCGAAATAGTGATAAATTATAGGTAATGAAAATACGTAGCTCTATTAGAACAAACATCATCGATATCGAAACCTATATAAGTAACAATTTGAACAAATTTAAATACTCTATAAAGTTTTCTGTATTCGATGGAACACGAAAAAATATTTATCTTCGATTAAAATTTATTTCACGATATGTTCGACTTTTTTCGACTCAATTCTATTACTAACTATACGAACTACTGTAAACAAACGTAACAATGAGCTATGTGACACCTACAACTGACCAAATCACGTGACTCATTCCACTCGCTTAATGGAATACAGTCAAGTTTCCTATAACGTGATTAATTCGTATAGCGTTATATGACCGTGTTATACGAAAATCAGAATTAATTGAAATCAGGAAATGCGTTCTATGGAAACCACGTTGTAAGAAACATAGTAATAAGACAAATCGGATTACTTTATACCGCATTATAAGAAACTCAGGAATAATACAAATTGAAGGAATTCGTACCACGTTATTGTGGATTTGGTTTTATTAGTGTGAATGCAAGTATGTGAATGGCACGAATGTAGATATGTATGTTTTTAGAAGTGCAAGTGGAAGATCTAGAATGCGTGGTGTTGTGCAGTTGCTATAGATCAGAGTCTATATTTTATAAGGAAGTTCAGTTTGTTATAAGAAGCGTGAGAGTGAAGAATTACGATATAAAACGTGTGTAAATTCATAATTTTATAATAAATATACGATTGTTATACAACAAACTCACAGTTATATGGAATCTCATAAATAAATAAATTGAACATAAATTAGACCATAAATATATAAAAACTGAATTCTCAAAGTATCAAGTTGCGATTGATATGGTTAATAAATCAAATTTTATAATAGAAATCACAACGAATATGTAGATCTTTACATATTTAAATTTAGGTTTATCGAATATAATATATAGTTCATATAATAAAATTGTAAACTAAAAAAATTGTTTCCAACAGAAAAATTTAATTTGATACATATTAGTGAGGGATCCTAATTTAAAATAGGATCCTAACGTGCTAAAATTAAACGGTTTATTACTTTGTTTTATACAATTATCTTCTGGGCGCCTATCAAAGCCCTTATTAATAAGTTGACTGCCACGCAATTTTTCACAATTCCGGTCTAAGAAGCCAATTTCTATTTAATCGTGTTATATTATTAGAAATTTTATTCATAGTACATAGTAATAATCAAAAAGCTTAAAAAATATTTGCTTTTTTTAAATATGTTATGAAGTATCTCGTAGTTGGCACACAAGATTGTTTTAAAAATTATCACAAACCATAAAAATGTTATTCTGCATGAATAAACTTGTATAAACTTTTTCTTTTTGAATAAACTTTATATCATTGTATTTTCTGCTCTTTTGAGCCAAATCACATTTAATATGGCAAATAATGAAGGGACGAGATAACTCATAGTAGTAGGCATCCTGTGCAAGTAAACAATCTACGAGATATCTCATAGTTGGCAGTCAACGTGTTAAAATCTTTTTTATCATCAATTCTCTTATCCATGAATGTTATTCCATATTTCTTCTTATTTATATTTATTTCTAAATAAATGTTTTATTCTTAAACATTCTTATGAAACCGCTTCAGTCTAAGCAAAATTCAGACATTCTTATCATATAATTCATACATTGAGGATACTACAATTAGGTTGTTTTATTATTCATCACTCTCAAATATTTGCAGCCTGACCCTTTTTTTCTGATTGGTCAACGACAATATAAGAGAACTATTCGAATTTTTGAACTGCCTTATATAAAAATCACGTTATAGAACCACGGCATTATAGGAGACTTGACTGTACTGTGGGATGGCAAGCAATGAAGGACGCTAACAAAGTATTAACCGTTTGAGTCCCAGAGGGTTTTGAAAAAACACTGTAGGGTGTCCCAAACAGCGCGACCGCGCTTCTTCTATTTTATGTCGCGATTTCCCAAGCGGCGCGATAGCGCTTCGTTTATATTATGGCGAGGAATGGCCAAATGTCACGACAGCACTTCGATTTCGACAGTCGGTGATGCATCGTCAGCTGTCGAGAACGCTCAAAATGTGCTGGGTTTTCTCGACATGAAATCTGAACAGCGCGATCGCGCTTCTTGGGACTCATATGGTTAAGAGTAACGGGGAGTTATGAGTAAATAGGTGTGCGGTCTTACTTCTAAGGGGGTGCATGGAAACGTTTGGGCGGCTTCTCGAACGGCATTGGGTCCAACTCGGGCGATCAGGACGAAAGAACAAACGATAACGCGAAATCCGTTTGTCGGGATGTCTGTGACTATGTGGAATAATTGAGAGGGAAAGCTTGTGTATGAAAAGAGATAGTTTTGGCTTTGAGTAAGGATCGAGGATGCGAGGAAGGCAGAGTTGAGTTGAGAGTAGAGAGAGTAGAGATAAGTCAGAAGGCAGAAGGCTGAATGTGTGTGGCAGAGACGTAGTGAATAGAGGATCGTGTGAGAAACCTAGTATAATATTTTAGTTAAATAAAACCTGTTTTGTTACAACAAGAGAGTTGTTATTTATTAAACGCGCAGTACTCTGTCTGCATAGGATTAATTTAGCCAAAAATCCTATAGTACTGTAAGCGTCAATCATGTGACTGAAATGGTTTATAGCTTTTTCCATTAAGAATAGGACAAAGCAATAAAAAGGACTGGCTAATTGCTACAAACTTATCTTCCTATGCACTCTATTCTGTCTCAAATATTAAAACACGATATAAAAATATAATTACCTTCTTTCCATTATTTAATTTATTTCATCCCTCTTTCATATATCATATGATAAATAATACTATTTACAAAGAATAAAGTATAGCAGTTATTACAATGTTAACTTTTTTGTAATAATTCATAATTTAATTTTTAGTACATTGTATGCTTATCCAGTAATATTATACTATTACTATACATAATTATTATAAGCTAGTTTATGTGCACCTGTTATTATTGTTAGTAGTGGATGAAATTTTAATAACAACAAAAACAATTCTTTATTTAATTGGAAAGATTATAAAACACAAATATAACGTTTAAATATAATTAATTTCTCACAATTACTCTATCACAGGACTTCTCACTATTATAACTCAATTGCAACTAACGTATCCAAAATCACTCACTTTTTTTCTTTCTTCTTCATACATTACATTGACATACACAATTCACACACACCTCTATCATTACACGCACACTCATTTATCATAATAACCTGAATTCATTAGATATTGGAATCCCATGCATACTTGTTTATCTCAACACATATATACTTAAAAATCTATGTAACCACTACCACAATTATTTCTTTTCTGTTCAGTATTAATTTCAGTTCTTAGCAAAAGTATATACTATTTTGTAAAATGTAGAAAAATATTAGTATATTTTTTCTTAATACTCAGCCTTCGTAACTGTTAAAATTTAACCTGCACATATTTATTGAAATTGTTAAGCCTTGGAATGTCGTGCCGGTATTTTGTTCGTCCCTTGGTTATAATAGACCCAGAAGACCGTTAGGGTCTTCTGGCAGCCAGATTCTAATTGCTGTTTTAGTTCAAGTTCCGTGTCCTTTCTATCTTCATTTTCAATGCATTTTCAAACAATTCTTTATTTCCCTCGGGTCACCGGACGCGAGGCATTCTTTAGCCATTAATGTTAGGAAGCTTAAAACACAAGTTCCTCAAGAGATTTGGTTCGTCATTAACCGTCGCCAATTGCGGTCGACCTATTGACGATATACAGAAATCATTCGCGATAATTTACGCTAATTTTTACAGTAATTCACAGTAACTTATAATAATTACTTCGCTTTCACTATATCTCTGCTTATGCCGCTCTGTCGTTTCCTTTTTTTACAAAATATTAAATAAAATATAAAAAGATTCTGTCACATTTTCTTCTAAATATTCATTTCGCGAAACAGTCGGAATCCAGCTAGCGCGTGGTATGATAAAATAATTTACGATAATTTCTAAGAATTTTTCAATGAAAACACCAGGGAAATGGGTGGAATATTCACGCAGGGAAGAGTGCGCGTTCGAAAGCCGCGAGCTTCGCATTCTATCTCGGATTCGATACGCAAGGTGTTGGACTACTCCGACAGAACCGATCGCACCGTGCACGATTCTGAACGGACTATATCCCCGTGGATGGTAGGGCAGAATGTGTCGCGAGCGCGTTTGAAAGAGGAAAAATCAGTGTCGGGCGGGTATCTCTTGAGAGTGGCATTCGAGGCGGACAGGATTGCGACACCGAAAGCACATTACGCGGTACCAGCCGGCTTTCCCACGCGAGGATACAAGCAGGTTAAATATTTGTCGAGCGGTTATTGCGAGTTCGTCGATGACGAACGTCTGTGCATGGGCCATCTCTCTTCCTCTGTCGCTCTGTTCACGAGCAGATCCGTCGCTGTACATGTGTACACGTAGCACGGGGGTAAGAGAGGCGTTTCCACGCGCCTCTCGATTTCCTTCACCCTATTTCAGCCTTGGATCAGCCGTTTTCGCTGCGTTTACGGCCTGCCCGTAAGCGGTTTACACGAAAAGCGCGTTCAAGCCGGCGTGAAAACGACGCCAGACAGACTCAGCCACCGGACAAAGCGCTTCCGAGTTTACCATCCTGTTCATCCGCTTCTCGCTTCCACGCCGCTTACACTTTCCTCCCCTCCGGCCACTGTTACAACCGTGTTTCCACCAGTGTTCGCGAATCCTCTCGACCTCACGGCCCGCCACTCCATTGCCCTCCTTTCTCCTAGTCCCATCTTCTCCCAAATTCCTCCTCCTGTCTCTTCGCCTTTCCCCTTGCTATTGCTCCTCTTCCTTCTCGTCTTCCTATCCTTGCCGATGCTCTCTCTCTCTCTCGCTTTCTCTTTCGCTTTCTCTCTCTCTCTCTCTCTCTCTCTCTC